>NW_015259178.1:0-452 GCF_001447785.1 Gekko japonicus
GAGTCCACGCACTTAACCACTACACCCTTGGGTTTTGCCACTGGTAGGTGGCACTAGATACAAGTTAACATGGAATACCACGTAGGGTTGCCAGGCCGAGTCTGACAACCGACAGGAAGGGTTGGGATGGGGACACGGGGATGCTAAATCAGCAACGTCACGATTACCACTTCTGGGTATGACCCAGAAGTGATACAGGGTAGCTCTAGATTCATCAGCAGAGCCTGGGGAGGCTGCTCAGCAAGGATGTAATGCAACAGCATCCACATCCCAAAGCTGCCATTTTCTGCTGGGCAGCTAATCTGTGTAGTCTGGATCTCTGTATTTGTAATTACAAGGGATCACCAGGCCCCACCTGAGGGTTGGTGTTGGAGTGAGCAACTCAGCATGCCTGGACACTTGCGGGGCTACATCACTCTAAGGGTGTATATGGGTGTTATCTCCTTGAATGG
>NW_015259179.1:0-452 GCF_001447785.1 Gekko japonicus
ATTGGCATCTCTTATGTTCTTAACATCTGAAGTTAAAAAGCAAGCGTGCTTTTTTAATATCTCTCAATGGAAAGTTGTATATATATTCTTAACAATATATGTTTTATCCTGCTGGTCCACGACCGTAAAAAGCTATTGATTGATCATTTAGCGAGACAAGAGTAAGCTTGAGATTTAATTCATTTGGTTAAAAAATAAATAAATAAAAGTCATTAAAATTAGGATACAAGTTCTTTTTTGCATAAAAAGAAAAAAGTTTTTTGGTGGTGCTGAGCGGCCTAATTATCTGTTGTGACCTGTCCTGAGCCTGTTCGCAGGAAGGGTGGAATATACATTTGAAATAAATAAAGGAAGGAATAATCTTCCTAACGTGTTTTCAAACTCCAGAAATCAATATGCATTACTTCATACCATTTAAGCCTACCACAGCACTGAGCGTTTTATCTTTTACT
>NW_015259180.1:0-452 GCF_001447785.1 Gekko japonicus
TTTTTTTTCACCCCCTCAACTGTCTCTAATGTTCTGTTGCAACAGAATTCCTACTGACAGAGCACCTACTTACGACACACCATTTCAGGGGAATGCAAATACAGGGTCACAAAGTCAGCTTCAGTGTCAGGGGAAATCAGATCCGAAACCTGCCTGCCTGTAAAAACAAACTAACACCATCAAAAACATGCAAAGGGCATACTGCCTGGTAGCAGAACATAGGCCATCAAACGTTGACCGGAGAGTTGGTGTTTGCCTCCAGTGTCTTAATTTAATTAACTGATTTCCTTATGGACTAAAGTATCAGCTTACAGCGGAATGGTTGTTGATAACAGTTCCATTACAGAAACGGTCTGCTTTTTTAGGAGGGGTGGCAGGAAGCAGGCTGAGGATAAAACGGGGGGGGGAGCTTTCTTGTTTGCTAAGTACCACAGTTGTGGTCCTGAGGACCA
>NW_015259181.1:0-452 GCF_001447785.1 Gekko japonicus
GAGATATTTTCAATCATAAATATGTCCCATACTTTATTAATCCATTGCCTCAGTGTCGGTGGATTTTTGTTTTTCCAGTTTTTAGCTATTGTCATTTTGGCTGCTATCAACAGTAAATTTACTAGTTGTTTTGTTCTCTCAGGAGGGCGGATTTGCGGCCAAAGATGGAGTAGTATCAGTTCTGGTGATAGAGGTAAGTCTATGTTTGTAAAAATTTTAATTTGAGTTAGTATTTGGTTCCAGAATTTTTGTATTTCCTTACAGGACCACCAATTATGGTAAAAGTCTGCTTTTTCTCCACAATTTTTCCAGCAGTAGGGTTTCACGGAAGGGAAGATATGGGTCAGTCTTGCAGGTGTTAGGTGCCATCTGGTAAGTATTTTCCAATTCGTTTCTTGTATTCCTATGGATTTCGAGATTTTTGATTGAGTATTCCAAATGTCCTCCCACTG
>NW_015259182.1:0-452 GCF_001447785.1 Gekko japonicus
CTACACTACTATATAGTGTGTCCAATTTTGTTTTCAATCAGATGGCAGGATGTTGCCTTGGTTTCTCATGGCTCAATTTTCAGTGAGTTCATGCCAGCTCTATAGAATGAAAGCTGGAAGGAAGCCAATGGAATGGATCATCTAGTCCATGTCCTTATAGAATGTGTGTTTGTGTGTGCGTGAAAGAGACAGTCAATGTTACATGCTGAACAAAACAATGCAAACAAATCCCCTGTATTCATAAAAACAATCAGGCCAAGCTCCAAAGACACATATGCACATGGTCAAACAACTTCAGCTTCTCCACAAGGGAAGGGGGGAACTGACTTTTCCTATTAGTGGCAGCTTCTTGTTCCTCACTGAGGACCATTCCAGTGTGTATGCCAGTCTTTGAGGGCAGCATTTCATAGGAAGTTGAGGTAAGCAAGATTGGTTCAAGGCAGTTTGTTATC
>NW_015259183.1:0-452 GCF_001447785.1 Gekko japonicus
TCTGAAACGTCTCTTACCTTGAAAACCCTTCGAGGCGGCCATAAGTCAGCTGTGACTTGACGGCGACAACAACAAACTGTGGCAGGTCAGGAAGAGTTCAGTGAGGAGATATGAGGAAGCCGTTCCCAGGAGCCCTCACCCTCCCCTGAAACATTTAGTTCTGGAGTCAGTTGTAGTTGGTATACTCTGCTGCAAGAGAGGGGTGAAAATAACCAGTTGTGGGACAGCCCAAACTTCAGGCCACATAAAGCAGGAACCAGTGAAGGACAGGGCAGTTCTATCACTCGTAGTATTTTTATCATTTTGAAAGCCATGTTAGTTTTCTACCTCAGTCAACAGAAGATCATGGTGAGCTGGACCCATTTCCATCAAGGAAGCACCAGCTGATAAAAGCTAGACCTGTCCTTAGATTATAAACACAGCTTTTTAGGAGGATCAGTGGCAAGATGGTC
>NW_015259184.1:0-452 GCF_001447785.1 Gekko japonicus
TTCTCCATACACTTTTCTCCATCCATGCTTAAATGCTTGAACTCAATCCCATGAACCTTTGCCAGCGGTTGGCTTGCAAATCCTCTAGTGACAAGGAACAAAACAAACTGCTCAGCATACACCTACACAATACAGAATTACTCAGGAGCAAGCAGCCCATTTATTTATTTATTTTTCCTGCTTACTTTCAAATGTATAGGAGCTGCAAGCGCCTGGCCCTGCAAGGATCAAAGCTGGAGCCCAACAGGCCAAGCTTGGACTCCCTGGTTAGGGAAAGGAACAGCCACAGTTCTAAAAGGGATCCTTGCACAAGAACCCAGAACCTTCCTGGTCTGAGGAGTCAGGTGACACCAGGGGGCCGATTCAGTGCCTCTGTGATATAAAGGTCCCAGATCCCTGGAAAAAACGGCCGCTATGGATGGTGAACTCTGTGGTATTATACCCTGCTGAGA
>NW_015259185.1:0-452 GCF_001447785.1 Gekko japonicus
TGAAAACCAAGGATGACTGCGAAGAGCTCAGGGAGGACCTTCACAAACTGGGTGAGCGGGGTGACGATGTGGCTAAGCACAAGGTGGGCCCACTGGAGCAAGAAAAGACCCTGAATTCTAAACATATACTTTTGGGTCTGAGCCGGCTGAAAACTGAGGTTGAAAGAGAACTTGGGGATGTAGTGGAAGCCTCGATGCAGATGTTGCAGGAGTCTGTGGCCGTGGTGGGGAAAGGCAAACCCCCATGCCGGGGATTATCAGGGAAGGGCGGGGGGAGAGAGAATAAAACCGCCTATCTTTGCCACGGCCCCGGACAGAGCTACGGAGGCACCTGCCTCCAGATCGCTCCCTCTCCCCCTCTCACACGCTGGTTGCCGTATGTCGGAAACATTCCAGATGGGCGGCTGTGTTCAGCCTGCAGCGGCCAGACAGAACAGCAGCCCGACACACAC
>NW_015259186.1:0-452 GCF_001447785.1 Gekko japonicus
AATTTATAGTAACTTTATATATTCCTGAAGTTCATCTATCAACTCTCATCTTTTAATTAGTTCTGTTCCAACAAGTCATAACTTTTACCAATACTCCTACAACGTCCCTTAGCCTTTGTCATTTTAAACTGTTACCTACACTTCTTTACTTTTCCCCTCATTATATGTTACAAAATAGTCAGAATACACAACTCACTATGTACATTAGTCTACATATAACTATTTAACTATAGCCCACATTTTTTACACTATAATCATAAAGCAAAACAAGCAGACTTACAAACAAACAAGCTACAAAGGAAACCCCAAAAATAAAAATATACCTTACCCTCTATGCTTTTTTAAATTTCATCCCAAACCCATATATCATCACCAACTGTAATTAATATAACAAAATAGCCAGCAATTTAATCATAGATGTGGCTCATTCTATTTTTGCCAGCAAAAATTTC
>NW_015259187.1:0-452 GCF_001447785.1 Gekko japonicus
TTCCTGTTTACATAGTTCCGTTCATCATGGTACAAGAACTAGGCACGAGGGTAAAAAGACTGTTAGGTCCTGAAAAATCAGCTTATTGGGGATCTTAACATTTTATCCATCACAGTCGTATCCTGCTGCTTCTCCAAGGAGTTCAGACTACTTTACTTAGAAGGTTGTCTCATTTTCTCTTCACGTGAGATAAGTTAGGTGAAGAGACTGTTATGACGTGCTCAAGGAGAGACAGAGAGCTTCATTGTGGCTAGGCAGTGATTTGCATCCAGGTTTCTTCATCCACTATGCCACAGGAGCACTAATAAAGCATACATAAATATCTAATAGGTAGTTGTATACATTTTAAAAACCAGATCCAGGTGGGTTGCCCTGTTCATCTGAAGGAACAGAACAAGGTTTGAGTGCAGTGGCACTTTTGGCCCTTTCCGCACTTGGATCTCCTCCCTGGT
>NW_015259188.1:0-452 GCF_001447785.1 Gekko japonicus
AGGCCCCACCTACAGGTTGGTCGCTTTCCTCTTCTTTTCCAAGTTTTTTGAGGAGTGGGAAATGCAGTTGGTATTTCCAGAAGTTCAGGCGTCAGAGCATTCTCTGATACGGCTGTGGCAGGGCGGCCCGAGCGTGGAGGGTTTTCATTCATGACCGCCGGGGTTAAGATTGCAGTGTGCATACTGAGGGGCAGAACCCTCACCGCACCGTTTGTTTGCTGCATTGGCAACGGGCTTTTTCTCTGGGGGAAAGTTTCACCTGAGGTTGGGGAGACCCCGGCCCCGACACCATTCCTTTACTGCATTATCTGACTGGAATTGTTCTGCAGGGCATCTTAGTCAAAGGAAATAAGGCTGTTGCACAATGGAATGGAAGGCGCTTTGTAAAAAGGAACAGGGTTGTACCCCGTAGTGGTTAAGAGCCGCGGACTCTAACCTGGAGAACCAGGTTT
>NW_015259189.1:0-452 GCF_001447785.1 Gekko japonicus
CAGTTTCTACTATAGGATTTTTGCTCAGACACCAGAGTGTCACCATGTCTCTGGTGGTGCAACGACATCACTTCAGGTGTGCGCTGGAAGGGATGTTGCCACACTGTCGGCAACATGGCTGAAACGCAGGAAGAGGCCTCCCCCACCGCTGCTAAATCCCCACTGCCTCCCCCGATGCTGGGGAGTCCCCCCCCCCAGGGGTACCTGCCAGCTTTGTGACGGAGCCCGACACGGGTATATCTCAGCAATAAATTCACACTCAGGACCTCAGCAAAGGTGGGGACCTGGTTAGGGAGGTCCGCAGCAGGACGTTGATGGATGCAGAGGGTTACCTGCTCAGTCAGGCTGCCTGGCCTGTGGAAGGAGAAGACTGTGGAGGCTGCAAGCTCAGAGTACCCTCATTCCTCCTGCGGAGCCCAGAATGCCACCTGGTTTACCAAAGACTTTGGGGG
>NW_015259190.1:0-452 GCF_001447785.1 Gekko japonicus
CCAAGTACAGATAATATCCAGGAGGCATTGCTGCAAAACCTTCTATCATCAGGACGTACATGCAAGGTCAGTCCCTGATAACGGCGTGTTGTAGAACAAAATGCAACTGACTGAGGATGCCCCGGCACAGCCAAAGAGGCAAGAACCTTCTGATCAACTTGGTCCGGGAAGAAGTTCTCTTTCAAAACATCCAACCTCCACAAACTCATTAGGATGCTCATTAGGGCACTGGCTTGGATCCAGATGAAGGTACTAGAATCTCTGACTCAGGAGTGTGCTTTACCTACCTCTCCCTCCTGTGGCAACCCAAAATGCCACCCCAGTCCAGTTGCTGAGGCTCCCCTGGCACCAGGAATGGGATATCAGGAGGGGGCATTTTGGGCTGCCCTGGGAGAGAGGAAAGTCATACTCCACAGCTGGAAATCCTTGCGCCTGTAGAAGCGGGGGGCTCC
>NW_015259191.1:0-452 GCF_001447785.1 Gekko japonicus
CCATTGCTGTCCTCAACCATAGGCCTTGCATAGTGGGGCCTGCCTTCCAGAGGGAGATAATTTTAACACAGGCTGGGTAAGTTGTTGCTGGCAACAGGATGGGGAAGGGAGATGAACTCCAAGAGAATCAGAGAGACAGAGGAAGGAGCTGGGATGTTTTCTCTTGAGGCAATGGAGAATTTCTGTGGAAGAAGTTCCCAAGGAGAAAACCCAAGGACAGTTGTTAGAAGAGTGGCCCCCTCTGGTGGGGGCCTTTTATCCACAGTGTTTACGAGATTTCTGTTACCATGAAAAAAAGTTGTTTCTCAGAGCCTGTAAAGAAGAGAGACCTTGACAAGGATCCAGACATTCCTGGAGTTTGTGAGACATAGCCTGGATACTCTGGAGTCTTACTTCTCCTTTCACTGTGACTTTAGGATTACTCAGGCCCCAGTCACACGGGCCAGAAAATG
>NW_015259192.1:0-452 GCF_001447785.1 Gekko japonicus
CTTCTCTTATGTTCTTAAACTATATTGTTTTGTCCAAATGCTGGAGCAATAGTGGAGATGTGCTGACATCACATCCAGGTGCACAACAAGTGACATCAGTGCATCAGTACATCAGCATTACATCACTGGCAATATCATTATGTCACTGGTAAGCCCCCCATCTCATAAGTCTCCTGTGTAACAGCTGCAGGCAACCCTACATCAAACTTTTCCTTTCTTCTTTCAGATCATAATCAGTACAACAAACAATCCACATAAATCAAATCAGAAGTTATAATTATTTGCTGAAGCCCTATTCAAAATTAGTAACCATCAGTGTAGCAGTGTAGCAGCTCCATAAAGTAGTTGGATGAGCCAACAGTATTTCTTTGTTACAACAGACTACCAATTGTCATATACCACTTTTCAGTAATTAGTATATATGTACACAGTGGGTGATTTCCCACAAGCGC
>NW_015259193.1:0-452 GCF_001447785.1 Gekko japonicus
TACCCTCACCCAAAGAATCTTACTTGCCAAATTCGAGGCTGATAGGAGAAAGCATCCCCATGTTATAGAACGCTACAGGCAAAATACCTTTCTGCGTATGACATTGTGGTTTTCCATACCATTTGGACAAAATTCCATAACTAATGGAACCTCCCTACCAAATTTCAGGCACATAAGACAAAGCTACCCATTTCTAAAGCAGTAAAAATTCTGGCTTTCCGGGTGGGCACCATGGGATTTTGGGCAACCCAACAAACTAACCAGTATGACTGAGCAGTAAGAAGCTGGTGATTGGGAAATCACAAAGCAAGGTACACATGAACACATGATGAGGTAATACTGATACACAAACAGTAATACATTTTGGATGACATTGGGGTGTGAGCATTTTGTTCATTCATTCACACAATAATATCTGAACCAAGGGCACTACTGAAAACAATACAGCACTC
>NW_015259194.1:0-452 GCF_001447785.1 Gekko japonicus
ACCTTCCCGAGGGGCCATTTCAAATGTAAAAGAAACAAATGTGATGTTTTTTCCTGAATCTAATTGTAGAAAGGAGATCACCCATTTTTCCACCTGTGCTACCAAGGGGGTGGTGTACCTGTTGATTTGTGGATGCGGGCTTAAATATGTGTATTAGGACATGTGTATTAGAACACAAATCACGGCTGAGACACGAATGCCCAGATGCCCCACTTGTGTCACATTTCTCAGAAGTAGGACATCGCCCTGATGACTTTAATTGTGTGACATTGGAAGTCATTCGCCCCAAACCATATGAAACTATTGATATACATAGAATGCTACTTCAGAGAGAGGCATACTGGTGCTTCAAGTTGAACACCTGTCAACCAACTGGACTAAATGTAGCTCTGGATCTGTCGTGTTTCCTGTAAGCACTTAGTACTGTTATAACTATTAGGTGATTCTCAAGT
>NW_015259195.1:0-452 GCF_001447785.1 Gekko japonicus
AAACAGTCATTAGAACTTGAAGTTGAAAAGGTGACAGGATGATCTTTTAACATTCAGAAGAAATTTAATGCTTCTCACGGGCTTTGCATATTAAGTATCACATTTCACCCTTAACCCAAGCATTTCCATTAAATATAGTCCTCCAAAAGGTCCCAGACACGTTTCCCCCCTCGTAATCTGCATCTTCTCCATGTAGCAACATTTTTTGTCCTCATAACAATAAGACGCTTGTTTACTCATGCTCTTCAGGAGATTTCTACACGTATATTTATATGGAATCATGAATTCAATGGGCTTCACAGGCATGGGGCAAGAACTGCATCTAAGGACCTCCCCTAAAGCAGACATTGAGGAGATCAGAACATCAAGAATCCAACTGTAATAATAAAATGTTACAAGACATTAAAAAGTATCACTAATGCATAGAATAGCAATTTTGAAAATGAATATTC
>NW_015259196.1:0-452 GCF_001447785.1 Gekko japonicus
TCTTCAATCCAGAAAGCAGTTGCCTCAGAAGCTTCCTCTCTCTTTCACCCCATAGCCACCACAGAAGTCTTAATGCAAGTGGCCATTAGGAACCACGCAGAGGAGCACTGGATTCCATTTGGGCTGGAATCCCCAAAACAAATTCTGAAGTCTTTTTGCTTCATGAAGATCGAGAACGTGGAATGAAAGCAGCAAACATATTCCTTTCCTGAAATTTGCCTCCTGGAATTAAGGAGAAGGCAGGAGGACAGGATGTAGCCCATGACAAGATGGGGCCTCTGAATATTATTGTGTCATAGTAGAGAGACAGACAATGGTGTACAGAAATTTCACTGTCAAGGGAAGTGAATAACGAACGGAGTGATCTACTGTGAACCATTACCTCTGCCTTCCATCCTATATCTCAGTTGATACCCCTTCCCTGGGAGAGTCTCCATTCTTCTAACCCAGCA
>NW_015259197.1:0-452 GCF_001447785.1 Gekko japonicus
AAAAAGAACTAGCAAACAGCAAAGTAGCTGGGAAGGCCTCAAGTGGACACTTCTCAGTATAAGCAAAGACTTTGTGTGCACCAACTGTGGCACCCTTATTAAAGAAACTATAGCTATGACAACACCACAGGAGCTTAGTATCCTCATTCTAAACCCTTTGCACCTCAACAGGGCTACCAGAGACATAAGAGTTTGAACAAATCTCATTCTGTGGGCCAGCCGACCGCGACTGCTGAGTCATCCCAAACACACAAGGCCTTCTGACTTGAGCCAGCAAAATTTGGGGATAAGTTAGCTAAATTTTATGAGGCCTGGAGAGCCATTACCTCAGACAAGTGGCTCCTGGCTATAGTATGGTCAGGGTACAAATTAGAGTTCAAGACGCCTCCCCCCTTGTTCTCCCCTGTTGGGATCATTCAAGCAATCAGAGAGTTTGTCACAGGCGTTGAATA
>NW_015259198.1:0-452 GCF_001447785.1 Gekko japonicus
CTTCAAATCTCCAGGTATTTCCAAACCCATAGGTGGTAACCCTAGAATAAGCTGGCCATCTAGCAGTGCCATAGAGCTGGAAAGGCACAAACCAGATCTCTGGGCAGAAGCCCAGCAACCTTACGAGAGAGCCATCTGGTTGGCTGCTCTTGAAAAGAGATCATAGGACTAGACGTCTGTTCCAAGAAGGCAAGATATCCCAGAGCTAAGCCCTGTGATTCAAAACAGACCTTGGTACAAATTTAGCTCTGGTAACAACACCAGGTTAAACTAGCCCTCTTTGGCTGGGGCCTTGGATTCTCTTTTACACTCTTGCTCCCCGCCCAGAGGAAATTCGGCGACATCTTTCCTCCTGGTCTCTAAGATAGCGGTTCCCAATCTTTTGGATACAGTGATCCGCCAGTTCAAATCTACGTGGGATGGGCTGCAGTCACACACTAAATCAGGGGTGT
>NW_015259199.1:0-452 GCF_001447785.1 Gekko japonicus
TTCCCCTTTCCTTTTGTGAACAACCTCGCTGCAAAATAAATATCACATGCTGAGCCTGAAGTCTGAAACCGGACATAGGCCCACTTCATAATACGACGACACAAAGCTATCCCAGTTCCAGCTGTTCCCATCACCATGTGCTTAGTTGTGGCTGTGTTGCCTTGTTCATGCATGTGTGTTCATTATGCTGAGTAATGTAGCCAAGACTATACGGAATTAGGACTGCTTATCAAGCAAGGACGGACCACTAGTCAGCTGCTATTCCGATGCAGTGCATTTCAGGCCTCTCTTCTCTTCACTTTCACTGAACTTGGCTGTTCTAATTTCCCAGTCTACTGGGAGCTGTACATTGCAAAGCATTCTAAAATCTAGTAATTTCATTTTCAGCAAGGAATACATTCAGAGGTTATGTCCTGATTTCCCCCACACACAAACACACCCAGTAATACATA
>NW_015259200.1:0-452 GCF_001447785.1 Gekko japonicus
AGCAGTACAATAGATTGGATTGTGCCACTATAGGCCAAGTCTTGTAAACACTCGTGCTGGGGGTAGGGGTTGATGCTGGATTAAATGGCAAAGGAAGTGAGGTTTTATTTTAGGGGGGGAAGTCATTTCTTTTTGTTCCTCAGTTAACCAAAAAAGGAATACTTTTTGTCAGGTTTACACTAGCACAACCTGTACACAGTTCTTGAAAGATGTTAAAGATGTGTGGAAGAAAATGGGTGGCATTACTCTAAGGCACATGAAAGATGCCATGGACACGTAAAGAGAGCGGAAAAAGGCTTTCTGTGGGAAAATGAGCACACCTCTCACAGTTCTAAATTACTGTACTTTAGCTAATATTGTAATGCAAGGCTGACAACTGGGGGGGGAAAGCATATTAGAGGATAAATTATCCCATGGCACAACAAAATATGTTCTCACTAAAATGGGCATTT
>NW_015259201.1:0-452 GCF_001447785.1 Gekko japonicus
CCCCACCCCACCCGCCATGGATTGGGGCTTTCGAGAGTTCCCCGGTTCCCAGCGGTGCCTCGGCAGGACACCTTAAGCCAGCCTTTGCCTTGTTTTGTGGCATTCACACAAGCAGAACAGGTTAACGTGTCACTTGGTGTGAGGAACAGATGGTGACTTCCCTCCCCCTTTATTATTTTTTTGAGTAAAGCTGTTGCTCAAATGGGTTTTTATTTCAGATAAAACTAATCCTTTTTATTGCCACACAGTTCATTTTACCAAAATAAAAAGAAAAAAAGTATGGGTTTGTAACTTGAAACTAGGCCAGACTGTTTTGGCGTTGCCCAACAGATGAAAAATATGGATATTAAACAAGTTTTAAGATACTGAACCTCTTCACTTGTCTGTTTTATGTTTAAAGTGGTAGATTGAGAGGGGCTCATGCTAGATCACTGGTTCCCAAAGTGGTCCAT
>NW_015259202.1:0-452 GCF_001447785.1 Gekko japonicus
ATGGCCATCAACATGCCTTGTTTAACTCTTTTTAACCAACTACTCCTGATGGGCGGCAGTTCAAGGTAAATCCTTTCTGCAGTGTTTCTCTTCATGAGGGACATTGAATGTAGAACAGGGGCCCTGTCCCAGACAAAGAAATAAGAAGTTAGAACATGGAAGTTGGTGGCGATACCTATAAACTCTACTCCCTAGGTTATTGCTGGACTGGGTTAAAACCTTCTGGGAGAAATTTCTGCACTGAAAAGTTAGGTAGCATAAGTGTCCATGTACACATCAAATTATCAGTAGAGAAGATATACCAGAGAATTCTTGGCTAGTACAGTTATGCTGACACTATTCCAATTCTATTTACTGCAGGTGTTGAAAAAGCCTATAACCTTTCTTTTACCTTCCATATATTTTCAATATTCCTGTCCTTAACTTACTGTCTTTAAATTAATCATAAAAGT
>NW_015259203.1:0-452 GCF_001447785.1 Gekko japonicus
ACCCTGCTTAGCTTCCAGGATCTAACAAGGTCTATGCCACCCCCCTTCCTTCCCATAAAGAGTATAGTCCTGATGGATTTATTGACAGAAATCATGTTTAAAAATGTACACTTTGGGGGAAAAAATCCACTGCAGTGTGGAAACAATTCTTGGTTCCATTTACAGAAAGCAAAAGTGAAATTAAAACGAGGACTTAGGGGCTGAAAGGAACAGAAGAGATGAAAAACTAGAGCCATCACTAACAGAAAGGCAATTCAGAGAGAAAGGCTCACGTTTAACAATGCAAGCAAACAACTATCTGGAAAACTATAAAATAAGCAGCAAAAGAGAAAAAAAAAGACTTTGCATCCATGAACCCTCAGCCTTTTATCCCATAGCAAAAAATAGAGAACCTGTTTTCCCCTGTAATTTTAGATGAATGTGTCTCACCCCTCTCTCAAATGTGAGAATCA
>NW_015259204.1:0-452 GCF_001447785.1 Gekko japonicus
AGTCTTTCCCAGCCCTGCTGTCTGAAGTTCTTCAGCTGACCCAAGTACTTTCAGTCCCGCTGGACACCCACGTGTTTGGGTAGAGCTTATTGTTGCTGTCCCTCTGTGGCCCCTAGATTTTTGGTTGATGAACAACAAGGGGAAATTAGGGAAGGTCCACACCTGACCCGTGCAGTTCCTGTTTATTTCAGCGCTCAGAAAAACCTCCTGATGGATTGCATTTTATGGGTTTGATTTGTCCAACCCATCCGATTACAGTTGGATGCATCCGTTTGGGTGGCAAACATCAGGTAAACTGAGCATTGCCTCACGGAAATACATGGCTAGTGGAAATCCCTTCCTCTGCACCGTTGTTCCACCACGCCTAAATGGTGACTGTCGAATTGGAACCAGAAGTGAGGGGTGTGTGCCACTCCAGCCCTTTTCAGCTCTGGGGGTTTGCCTGCCATTCC
>NW_015259205.1:0-453 GCF_001447785.1 Gekko japonicus
TCAGATCAAAGGGATCCATAAAGGGACCTGAGGTTGAGTTAGAGGTTTCTAATGTCTCAGCTTTATTATAACCTGTGGTCTGGAGGTGATTCAAGAATCCAAGCTAGTCTGGGCAACAAATTACTATACTATTGGAATGTATGTCTAATCATAAGAACATAAGAGAAGTCCTGTTGGATCAGGCCAATGGCCCGTCCAGTCCAACACTCTGTGTCACACAATGGCCAAAACCCAGGCGCCATCAGGAGGCCCACCAGTGGGCCACTCCCACTGTTGCCCCCTAAGCACCAATATATGAAAGAATTAAATGTATTCAATGAAAGCCTCTAAAGATTGTCACTGCCTGTACAAGACAGTATTTCTCTAACCTTCAAAGCATATTTTGTATCAAATATTATGTGTTACAGCTCTTTAAAAACACATTATATATGATATTGGCTTCAAATGTGAAGA
>NW_015259206.1:0-452 GCF_001447785.1 Gekko japonicus
GGCCTGTGTTTGTCTTTGAATAGATGCAGATTTTGTTTTCAGGGGTCACACACATTTGGATCAAATGGATTTGCCTTGCGCCAGTTCTTTGTTGTTTCTCCATGGTTTTTGAAACCATAATCGATCCAGAGGCTTCTGTTGCCACACCGCACAATTGCTTTTACCTTTGATCTGATTCTGATTAGTATTCTGATTAGTGCTTCCCGATATCTTTTTTTTTTCCAAAGGAGAAATGCCAGGGCATGAATCTTCTGTGTGCAAGCAAGTCATATTCTTTAATCCCAAGTGATTCTCCCCATCTCACCACTCACCCAAAGAAAACAGATTTGACATATCTGTGATAACAGACATACATATAAACACATATATACATGTACAGACTTATCTGGATATTTTAGTGCTCAGCAGGGTATTTGTTTTATCTTTACCTACCTATTGCAACAGGTTTATAA
>NW_015259207.1:0-452 GCF_001447785.1 Gekko japonicus
TTTCCTCATGGTTCAAGGTGGCTTACAATTATTTATATGCCACTTGTTGCTCTGCGTCGTAGTTTGAGTCCCCTGATAATACTTACAAGGCTCATATGAGGGCCAAACGAAAGGTGACGACATCCATGGGTCAATCCCATGGACACCACCACCATTTTAGAGAGATTTTAAAATGCAGGTAAGGGCTTGGTCCTGATTGGGCTTGCAGCACAGAGGGCTGAAGCTCACTTGCCCCCTTCCCCCCCCCAACACATTTCAAGTGGCAAACGAGCCATGGGAAGCCATTTTGACACTGAGTTCATGCCATGCTGCACATTCTAAAACCTCTTTAAAACAGTGTCTCTGTCTATCCTGTGGGGGCCGTCATATCTAGTTTGGCTCTGAATCTCCTTGGTTACTCAAGTGCTTCAAGTTCTTCACTCATCCTGAGCAGAGTTTCACCAGTCTAAGTC
>NW_015259208.1:0-452 GCF_001447785.1 Gekko japonicus
ATACCATACCAGAGTTTCAGGTGGTAGAAGAGATTCCTGTTAGGAAAATGGAGTGGGTGCAGGAGGCTAACATCCCTCTTGCAACATGGCCTCAAACCAAATATCACACACAAGTTATACTTGAAAGTGCTTTGTAACGTTCAAGGAAACATCAGGAAATCTGCAGATGGATAACCATGTTAGCAAAACAAAATAAGAGTCCAGTGGCATTAGAGACTAATGTAATTTATTCAGTCATAAATCCTTGTGAATCAGCTCTGACTCATAAAAGCTTATGGCTGGAATGAATTGTGTTAGTCTGTAAAGTGCCCTTGGGACTAATGTTTTATCAAGAAATGAGATCACCAATCTCCCAAGTAATATGTAGTTCAGTCCTGAGGTGGACTTGAGCACCTTCAGTAAATTACAATCCATGCAACAAGCCTGGCCACATTGGGTCAAACTATATATAT
>NW_015259209.1:0-452 GCF_001447785.1 Gekko japonicus
ATGTTTTTAACATAGTGAGAAAGTGATTTGTACAGATTTGCACATGTGGTAAGTGCAATCTTTGGATCCTGGAGAGCCATACTGGTTTTGTGAAACTCTGGCAGCAATTTATTCCATAAATGTAGCATAAAAACAAACTCTAGTTCCTCCATTTTTTCCAGAAGAGTACCGGCTTCTAATCTTGTAGCTCCCTTTTCATTCTCATCATCATAAATGTGACTTAGAGCATCTATGATTGGCTTATAACTCACATTTATGGCAGACATTGCTTTGACATTTGCTTCCCATCTAGTGTCAGACAGTCTTTTTAGTACTCTGGTATCTGAGTCTGTTTTCAAGAAAGATAACATCACAGACCATCTCTTCGTAGAAGATGAAAAGAAAGTGTACATTTCTTGAACAACAGCAAAAAAGTTTACTGCATCTAAACAGCAATCTACAGCAGCACGGCC
>NW_015259210.1:0-452 GCF_001447785.1 Gekko japonicus
GCGACTTGGTGGCACTTTTCACCACCACATTTTCTCTATGTTCACAAAAAAGCTGATGGCCTTGAGTCTGTCACACTCTAAGATTTTACACACAGATGTCCATGAAAGAGAACTCAAGGTGGGGTTAGGCTTCAGTCTGAAATACTGCAGAGAGAGGCTAAACCTGTCCTTCAGCCATAAAACTCAGGCCTTCAGGGAATAACTAACCCCATCCCAAGTATTCTTGGTGCCAGCTCCATCTATAAAGTGCTTGTATTTATTGGGGAACAGCACGAGGATTTTGTATTGGGAGTTTTGCACTGAAAGCTTGTGTCTCAGGTGCATGGGCTCTTTTCTGTTTGTGATAACAGCACATAGGTAGGGTGCCACTATTGGTTCCACTGTGAAACTTACAAGTAGGTTGTGCTCACACACACAATTAGTCGCACCATAGGCACGAATGCTGGGCGGAT
>NW_015259211.1:0-452 GCF_001447785.1 Gekko japonicus
TCTCTTATGTTCTTATGAACATCTTATTGGGGGGGGGGGATCTAGGCACTTAGATACTTTAAAGTTATCTTTTTTCCCTTTGGGTTTTGGCTCATAAAGACAGTTTGTAATAAAACAAATTATCATATTTGAAATGTAACAAACGCCATCCATCAATACATGAGAGGCCGACAACCAACGAGTCAGCAGTCCCAGAACAGTAGGTCAGCAAAATCAGCGGAGCCCCAAAAGCAAACTGCCAACAATAAAGCGCATTTATTATTTACTGTTTTCTTGGGCTTAAACCGAGTGCCCTCTGAAGCAATATTGGTTTGACCTGTCCCTTGAAAGCTAAGAGAGAGAGAGCAACAACACTGCAGCAAAGCCAAGCTTTCCCCCCAAGCATCTACTCAACAGTGAGTCGCACTGAATCTTGGCTCCTTAGGAAGCATGCTGGACGATAACGTGTGCAT
>NW_015259212.1:0-452 GCF_001447785.1 Gekko japonicus
GCCCAGTTTTGGTTCTATGACCAATGGTGGAGGCAGTGAGGGGGGAGAATGACTCAGCAGATATCTGCCTAAAGTTATGCCATGCAATAAGAATAGTTAGCAGATCTTCCTGATACCAGGACTGTCCCAGTTGGCGTGTCTGTGCATGGCAGGTCTTCACCTCACTTTTTCACCTCAGTGACTATGGGATGGCATTCTCAGTTCTATATGAGGCAAGGTCTGCATGAGCTGCATGGACTTGGAGATGATGGAAAATAGTGGCAGAGGTCCACCTCATGACAGGTAGGTAGGACTACAGACTGGAAGGGGATAGAGACTCAGACTCCTTCCCTGCTGCCATAATCTGCAATGTGCCAGTTTGCAAATAGGGGAAGGAGGCGGAATCTAAAGCTCTGGCCTCTACTAATAGAACACAGACATGTGAGCAACCAGTGAAGAAGAAGAAAAAAAAT
>NW_015259213.1:0-452 GCF_001447785.1 Gekko japonicus
CCTATTTGGGTAGAAAGATGGCATAGAAATACAGATTTTACAACTTCCCCAGTGACAAGCATGCAGGTACATTGAATGGCAAGTAAGGTGTATCATTTTAACCCCAAATAATTTTAATCAGTCCATGTTGGTGTTGAGCTATGATTTCCTGCATGTAAAATGGGCTTCAGTTTAGGATCAGCAAAAGGGAGTTTCAGAGAAAATGTATTTCAACCTACACTGTCTTCTTAAGACTGCCCACCCCTGATATTTTATAGTTTTAAAAAAAAATTCTTACTGCCTGCCTGCTAGTTTTATATTGCTTTTAAGATTTATGGATGGTGTTAATGTGCCTGAACCTTGTTATTATTTGGGTTTTTTTTAGTGTTGTTTTATTGTTTTATGTCTGTTGCCTTTGTGAGCAAATGTCTCAAGAATTAGTTTTGGTTGAGTGGCACACTAAAAATATTAAA
>NW_015259214.1:0-452 GCF_001447785.1 Gekko japonicus
CCACTTTCACGTTTCGAGAAGTCTTTGGGTGCAGAATGCTCCTCGGAGGTAGAACGGTGGCCAATAACTCATACTCCTGCCCCAGGACACCTGAGAGGTAACACTGTATTTTTATTTATTGAGTCAATACCTTAGGCCCTTTAGATTATTAATGAGAAAGAAGCCTCAATGTAGGTGTGGAGGGCAAGAGAGATGAAAGCAACTGAGGCAACCTGGCTGGCAGGGATTAGCTGGCACTGGTCCGTCCCAGGGCCTTGGCATGCAACACTCGAATCTCCTCCTCCAAGGTATGTGCCCTGGCTGGACCCATCCTGCTGTTCATCAAAGAACTGCTCAGGTGAGGAACGAAACCGCCTTCAAAGCAACCGGCATGGTAACCTTCAGGCAGTCAAGGAAGAAAAGGGGCACACTAACACCTTCCATGGGGCTGCGGTGGCTCAGAGGTTTTAAAA
>NW_015259215.1:0-452 GCF_001447785.1 Gekko japonicus
GATTAGGCCAAAAATCTCCCTGAGAAAATGTTTCCAGAAGGATCCAAAAGAAGGCAGAGAACATCATGTGGGTATTGCAGGAGAGAGTTCCAGGCCTAAGCGGTAGCGAGGGAGAACCGGCCATTCGCCTTGTGTTTGTAGTCCTGGGTGATTCCCTGGCAGCGCCAGACAACGGGCCCCATTTAAGACCTCGATTCATTTGCACTTCATGATACGCTTGCCTGGCACACACCCAATGCTCCAGAGAGCCTCTCACACATTTCCTCTTCTCGTTCCCGTGAGAAACAAAGGGCCTGTTTAGAACACTACAAGGTTCCCTGTATTAAAAAGGTGTCCCCCACCCCACCCTCTGCTGGTCTGCTGAGCCTTTCAACATGGACATGAGTGACAAATGTTTAAAAGAGGAAGCTTTCCCAAGCACTGAGTGCTGGGGAAAGTGGTACATTTTGAAT
>NW_015259216.1:0-452 GCF_001447785.1 Gekko japonicus
ACTCTAACATTCTATGATTCTATGCTGTCTAACTGTAGCAGTCGTGCGACTCCGACACCTGCATTGTGGTTGCAGCTTTGGGAGGTGACTCTTGGAGTGACTGATGATGAGATAATCCTTGCTTGAATACTCCAATCTAGTGTTGCAAAAAGAGACTCCCGTTTTACTTATGAATGGGCAGGTTCATCTAAGTAATGATTTCTTCGAAACTAAGAGAAATGATATTGATCCTCCATCTGCACAGACCTCTGTTGCATTTATGAGTGATTTTGTGTGTTTCCTTATTCTTTATTATAGGGGAAGGACTTAAGTTTCAGTCTTTTTCTTCTGCAAAGCTGGTGGGATGCTTATCACTATGACTATCCCCCATCCAAGTACCGACTCTTAGTTTTTGAGATTCGGCAACCTCGGGCTATACCATAGGAATATCAGAAGAGCCCTGGTGGATCAGA
>NW_015259217.1:0-452 GCF_001447785.1 Gekko japonicus
GATTAATCACTTTTTAAACAAGAGAGCTGTCATCTGTATTTGTACAATAAATGTTGCGTGGCATTCATTGAGGGAAGGAGGAGTCAAAATATTCACAAAATAGTGACTAAGGATCGGTTTGTATAACTGACTTCCTTCATGCAACTCTTTGCAGAACGATCTCAAAGATACAGCACATACATGTTTTCCATGCAGAAGATAAAGCCCCTGGAATCTGCAGTTAGAAGAGCTGCAAACAACACATTTGGAAAAGGTCCCTTCTTAGACCCTGGAAGGTAGCCGCCAGTTGGGAATAGACGGGATTGGGATCGACAAATTCTAGTAAAGGGTAGTTTGCCAGCAGCCAGTGTGCCAACATGGAGATGTCTGCCAGCTTGCAATATGTTTACCACTGTATTTTTGGCTGCTGGCTCACTGAGTGCATTGGCTGTCTCTCCCCTCCCCAACCTTTG
>NW_015259218.1:0-451 GCF_001447785.1 Gekko japonicus
GCAGCTCCTAAACCCATATAAATGAGCTTAAGGCTGAGGAAAGGCTTCAGCTGATAAGATCCTGCATAAAACACTTAGCCATTACATTTTACTAGTTCTCATTTTAACTAGATTATGTCTAAGAACCGTAAGTGTGATCAATCCTCTCTCAAGCAGAGTGCCGACTGGGCCACGGGGAAATGGAAACTTCTTTTTCTCCCGCCCACTCATTTGATGGGCCATCAGCTTGCTGATGCTTGTCTACAAATATACAAGGAAGGGAAAAGGCTCCTTTGAGTGTTGCACTTATTCCTGTTGGGGAGGGAGGGGTGGGGAGAGTTGATTTCCATATTTATTTTTTTCTGCTACCAACCTTTTGTTTCTTATCTTTATTCCTCCCTAGTCGTTTTAAATTATTTTACAATATATTGCATATTGTTTGCGGTGATGTCCTACTCCTTATTGATCTTTG
>NW_015259219.1:0-451 GCF_001447785.1 Gekko japonicus
ACTCACCCTTTTTGTAAAACAGTTGTATACAAGTTACACTGAAACACATTTGGCCATATGTTTCAAAGGTAGTTTATGGGTTTTATAATGCAGGAGGTACTTCTTTATCTTTGTATTCAGGAACTTTACACTCTTCTTATCTATCTTTACTCAGAAATCCCTCTAAGTCAACAAGACTACCTGCCTAACTGTTGGTTTGTTAAAAGCCCCTTGCCATACAAGAACAGACCTACAGAGAGAAGACAATAACCTAAAAAGAGAGAAACAATGCCAACAACTTTATAATAGTGCAAAACCATAAATCTTGGTATGAAAGTATTCAGCCCCATGTATTAAACAACTTTGAATACCCTCAAAGGCAGTGTTCCAGAATAACAGACTTCTATTCCACAGCCAAAGACAATCAAGAAGTTATTTAACTTAAGGCTTAATCAAAGATCAAAATTGTAAG
>NW_015259220.1:0-451 GCF_001447785.1 Gekko japonicus
CCCCCCCCCCCCCCCCCGGATCCTAGTCTGACGTTCCAATCAGTGCACCGCACTGGCTGTTTCCTAGCTCATCGCTTTCTTGTACATTTCATATCCTTCCAGGTTGCTATTTTTCATCCTTTAAAACAAAACTTTGTTTCTGAGGGGGGGGGGATTAGAAAAACGAGCTGCTTGTTTTCTCTCACATGTGGTGTTTTAATGAGCCCTTGTTTAGTTCCCACAAAGCCGTTAAGCAGCATTGCTATCAGTGTACTAAGGAGTTAGATTGCTGTGGGCACAACAGTAAATTGGTTTGCTTCCTAGTACTGGTGGAGGGTGACAGTTTCCCTTTTCAAAAGAAGGGGAAGAGCTTTTATGGATGAACTGGTTTGCCACGCTGAAGCTTGCTTTCACACTTCTGCTATTAATTCTTTCATCTGAAATTTGCAGTTACCCTTCGTCTACAGCCTTG
>NW_015259221.1:0-452 GCF_001447785.1 Gekko japonicus
ATTCTTGAAAGTTTATACCCTGAAAATCCTGTTGGCCTCTGAGGTGCTTAGCTAGTCATACATAACTAGACAAATTAGAGGGGTTTTTTCATATCTAACTAGACAAATTAGAGTATTTTTTTTTCTTCCCCACAAACCAGGAAGTCTTTGGTTGCCCAGGGCCAGGGGCTGCTTCTCTACCACGGTGTTCCTTTTCCCTTCAGTCTCATCAGTAACAATCACATACCAGTGAGGTAGCAGCAGTACCTTTTTAATTGCATCACTGACAACAGCCAGCTCATGAACTTCAGCCCCAATACATTACAAGAAGACCCACTTGCCAGTCGTCACTTACCTGGAGTCCGTCTGATCTCTAGTCTGCCTCCTAGGCATGGATCTCTACCCACAATCCTTCAGCCACTGCGTCTGCCTAGTACATCTTTTCCGCACCCTGACCTGGATGGCCCAGGCTA
>NW_015259222.1:0-451 GCF_001447785.1 Gekko japonicus
ATGTTTACTAAGAGCTGTATATGTTACACCATAGTTGAGGAGTGTCTAATCAACTGCTGTTTTTATATTTTTGGTTCATCCCAGGAGCCTCTAGGATGTTTTGAAACATGATTTGCACTCAGCACCAAGCAAAAAAGTCTGCAGTGTCTCCTGGTCTCTGCTTTAAGAAAGCTATAAGTTTAAGAGACTCCGGGGCTCTGCCAACATTCCCTGAAACCTTTCTTTCCTTTCATTTTTGGACTTAAGAATTTGGACTCTTGCATTTGATCAAGGTACCACACTCTTACTTAAATCTTTAATAAGTGTCATGCTGCAAAAGAAGCATCAACAGATCCCCCAGTCACACCCCTACAAAGTCTGGGAGAATAACTCCTTTTAACCTATTACTTAAAAAAAGAAAAAGAAAAAAAGAGATACCAGCTCTGATGCTCTGTCTCCTTGGTGCTTGGGG
>NW_015259223.1:0-451 GCF_001447785.1 Gekko japonicus
CCCAGCGCCACAGCCTCAGCCAGGAGGCATGGGCAAAGAACTCCGATTTCGCTGCCAACGACCAGCCAGCATCTTTCACCGATGCAGCCAGACAAAAGGAGAAACGAAATCCAACCCTAACCCTTGACAGTTCCAGTCATTCCCCCAATTAGCAGCAAACAGCCTTGCTCAGACCTGCCAGTGTTTTTTACACCAGGCAAGGATCGCTCACCTGGGCCGACTAACCCTACCAGGGAAAAACAAGCGCTCCCTTCTAGCGAGGCCCAGAAGAAGTCACAATGAGGGGCAAGGGAGGAAACCTGCTGCCCTGGGCCATGCTGGGAGCCAGAAGCCTCGGGTTCGAAGCCTCCTCTTGGCCCAGGGCGTTTTGGGTAGCCTCGGGCAACCGGTAATTCCGTCTCCGGTTGCCAGCCAGCCATAGAACGGGTGGAAGAGAGGTGTTGCTCCTGAT
>NW_015259224.1:0-451 GCF_001447785.1 Gekko japonicus
TTCAGCTTCAGTTTCTTCTGCCTTAGCCACTTGAGTACATCATAACCAATGGTATAAGAAATGTGTCTATTAACTTTCTGGAAATTTTCACTTTCTGGAAGCTTGGTACTATAGCCTTTCATTTGAGTAAAATAGAAATCTCACAATAAATTATATAATCTCTTAGTCTTGAATGGGATTTGGTCATAATTAACTAAAATAATTTCTTGTGTTTAGCTATGCTGATATGTTTCATTAGGACTGGGATAAAAGTGATTGAATCATAAATTTATCTATTGCATTTTCTTTTCTGTTTATAAAATTACGTACAAACCTAACAGTTGTCTGGGGCTTCTGGTGTAGGTGATGGAGTAGAATATAACCACGCAAAGGACAGAATTGTCAGGAAGAATATTTCTGTCAACCACTTCCATGAAGACAGAATCAGGTGGGTAGCTGTGTTGGTCTAAAG
>NW_015259225.1:0-451 GCF_001447785.1 Gekko japonicus
CCCTATGCCTTCTTTTAAGAGTTTGTGAAGAGTTATAACATCTTCAAAAGAAAATGATAAAAGAATCTGTTGAAAATATATAAATATCAGAGCAAAACTATACCAGTTAAATCATCTTTCTTTTCATTCAATACATTAGCCTAATAAGTGGCACTAAAAGCCAGCAAAATAAAAAGTAAATAAATGAAGAGGAAGTCTTAGGGCTGATTTACATGTGCTTAAGTACCCTGCTGGATGACATCACTCAACAATATGAAGTACCTAATTGAAAAGTGAAGTGGTCTGAAAAAATATTGCTGAAAGCTCTGGTTGTGACATTTGCATGCTCACATGGTTGAAAAATCCTGTATACTAAACAATTCCTTAGAGTGAAATCTTCCATACTTTGAAAATAGTCAAGGCTGGAATCATTTCTCTTTGACATCTACTTGTCTATCTTTTTTGTACGCAG
>NW_015259226.1:0-451 GCF_001447785.1 Gekko japonicus
TGTCTGCATGTGGCTCCCTCCGGATAGCGATGCCTTCTACTTTCTACCCAAATGTTGCTGCACAGGCCAAAAGAAAAGGGACAGGAAATACCTTTACTGAGGAATGCATTTCCTTCCATGTTCCCCGTGGTTATAGTGCGAGAGCAGCAGTCCACAGCAGCCCAGCAGGAACGCTTGCTGGGCTCTTAGCTGTCAGTACAGAGGAGGAGATAATTTAGTCCCCAGAAGTTTATTTATTTATTTAAAAAGAACATAAAGCCACTTTTTGTCATTCTTAGTTTACTTGGAGAACATATAATCCAACCTCTGTATTCGAAGAAAACTGAGAGCTTGAACTTAAAAACCAGTCACCTTCTTGGCTATTAGTAATCTGCAGGAAAAGTTAAAGTACAGCAGAGGGATGAATGTATACAGAGTAGAGCCTTCAGCTGTGTGTGTGCGTGGGTGGGGA
>NW_015259227.1:0-451 GCF_001447785.1 Gekko japonicus
TTACACAGAAACAAAAATAAGATAGCAAGACTTTAAAAAACAAGTGTAATAACCTTTAATCCCAGCTGGAAACTAGATCAGAGAAACCAGTAGTATCATTTCTTGAGAAAATACAAGGAATGGAAGAGTGATGGAGGTTTCTTGTCTTCTTTCTTTAAGCAACTAAAACACACCCAAAATGAAATCTGAATGTCACAGCAGATGCAACTTTTTTCAAACTGTTATGATTATGAATTTGATTGTGATCTTCAAACTCATTAATCCTGATTGACTTCACTGGTATTAAATCAAATTAAATTCCACTTCTCTGATTTATGTGCTTTGTAAATTGGGATGCTAGATTACAATACAGTTCTTTGAACTATAAATTATTTTAGTGCTCTCTTGGCAGCTACCTTGATCTCTCATGGGCCCTCAGCTATATAATCTATTATTTCTAGGTGTTTTTTTT
>NW_015259228.1:0-451 GCF_001447785.1 Gekko japonicus
TTAATGGGCTGGCTGTGAGATTCTGATGCTGCTCTGAGCTTCTCAAAGGAAAAACAGAAAACAAATTTAGTAAATACCTGCATTTATTTTGGTGATGGTGCTGCATAAATATTAGATAAAATCACTCATTTCTCTATTTCGGTGAAGGATAACCATCACCAAAAGCGAGCTTTCAAACCCCAGGTATTGATTACAGTGTATGTCTTAATGCCCCTTTCAATTTTAAGACGTTTCACTGTTTCCCCGTACAGCTAGACTTTGGAGTAATGTGTTTTAAGGCTTTTGTTAGGGGTGGTGGTGGTTCTGCTTGCTTATGTATCCTGTAAGCATAAGTATGACGCACAGGTTTGGGTGGGAGTGTATTAAGCCTTTGACCTCCTGCGACATTCTAAGCAAAAACGATCTCTTTGCCATTTCCTTGACGTTAGCTGTGTTACCTGGATGTCAGTGG
>NW_015259229.1:0-451 GCF_001447785.1 Gekko japonicus
TGCTTGTACTATTGAGTCAGGTCATTCCTTGGAAATAAATAACAAATTTGTGTTGCAGCTTGTGAGTCTTTTTTGCCACCAAAGTCTCTGAAGAAGATATTCACAATCACCAGAAAAGAGGCCCTGGACACACTGGGGACAAGGTCAGGTCATTAAAGCAAGAATTCAAAAGGAGGGCAAGTGTGAAAGGCAACTAGTCAGGATTCAGGGACAGAGTCAAGAATAATAGCAAACACTAGGCCAAGCAGCTCTCTAGAGTTGTCTTATCATTCTTGGTGAAGCCACTAGAACTTTTCTTGTCCCTATGATTCATTCTCCTATATATGCATTGTGTGAATTACAATTCCATGACAGTTGAGAAACATTTATGAAAGGGAACCAGGGTTTCCAGTTACAGAGCCTCATAATTGTACTATGGCCCTTTACGCACGCACAGCTTACTGCAGAAAAT
>NW_015259230.1:0-451 GCF_001447785.1 Gekko japonicus
CTTTCTCCTGTTAAGTCCCCCTGCAGATCAGCTGATTGGCAACTAGGAAGCAGGGCCTGGTGGTGGGGACCCCTTCCTCCAGCGGGTGGTCTGGCAACCCTACCTCTGATAGACCCTTTGTGTATTTCCCATTTGGACCTAGAGAAATATTTAATCAGCAACTGTTTTTAATAGTTTCGACAGGAGACTACAAAAGCTGTAACTGGATGTTGGATCCACCCAGAACTATCTAGTCTGTTCTGACCTGATGGGCATTCAACACAGAAGAAAGACAACAGTCCTTGAGAAAGACCTGGAGACAGATCTCCCCTTTCCCTTTTAAAACACCCTGCATGACAAAGACTTCTGCCAGGCATTGTTTCTTTCCCACACTATCAAAATTTACTCTTCTCCAGGTTTCGTTGTTCATTTACAAAATTCACTCTTCTCGATGTTTCATTGTTCATATTCA
>NW_015259231.1:0-451 GCF_001447785.1 Gekko japonicus
TTTTTCTACGAAACGACCCCTGGCAAAAGTCATTGGTCTCATGACCCAAAAGGCACTGAGGTCATTTCAGAGCTTTCTAGATGGTCACATCAGCAAGATGGAGGCCCATCAATAGGCTCCTCCGGGCCGCCGTGGACTTGGTGTTCTGGCTTTGGCCGCTGGGTCATAAGTGGACTACGGACTTCTCAGGAGTGGGGATCTGCACCATAGCTGGTAGTGGGGCCTGCCCTTCCAAGCAGCGTGGATGTCAAGGGACGGTTGCCTCCAACCGATTGTTTCTTTTTCTCCCTTTCTTTTAATTTCTTCTAATTTGCGGCTTGGATTGCAGGTGCGCGTGGGACCTCCTCCTGCTTCTCCCTCAAAGCATTTAAAGTTTACGTGCTTTGAAGGAGAAGCAGGGGCCGCAAGCCTGCACTCCGAGGTGCAAATTCATGGCTTGGAGTGCAGGTGC
>NW_015259232.1:0-451 GCF_001447785.1 Gekko japonicus
GATCTGTACTCTGGGAGAAAACAGTACCAGAGAAGAGGAAAGCAGAACAGGGGACTGGGAAACCCCATATCGATTAATTCAGTTTATTTGATTCAACAGCCTTACTTCCATGGAGCTTAAAGTAGCGTAGCATATGCCGGTATTCTTCATCCAGATACTGACCAGATTCTCACCAAGGGTCCTGCATTCTGTGTCTTTAAGCCATGGGTTGGGATTTGAGCATACCCGCCAGAGATGTGGTAAATTGTGGACAGAAAACTGGGTAGAAAAGCAAGTGAGTTTTGGGGTGCAGGCAGAAGCATCACTAGGGTTTCGGGGTCCAGGGTAAAGTCACATTATTATTCCTCCGCTATGCTCCCTACTTTTCACATACGAAGCAAGTACATTACTTCAGAATGTAGATCTGTATTTAACTGCACACACCCCTCTCCTTCATTTCCTTATCTCTCCT
>NW_015259233.1:0-451 GCF_001447785.1 Gekko japonicus
ATGCTCCGTGTGACCGCAGCCATTGTGTACCAAAGAACCCATCTCTCTTTTTTAAAAAAAACCCAGTGGGGATGGAACACAAAGAAAATCAACAAAATGCTTTGGAAAATAAATGTATCTTCACTTGGCATCATAAGGTTTGGCAGCAGGCAAGCAGGTAAAGGGTGGGCATTCCAAAGTCAGGGCGCCACAACCGAAAGAGCCCTGCTTCTTATCACTGCCAGCTGTGAAACAGAAGGGAGACAGGCAGAGCCTCTGGAATCAGATCTGTCTGTCTGGCAGGTTCTTACGAGAGGCAGCCCTTAAGGAGCCCTGGTCCCAAGCCCTTTTAGGGAGTTAATGTTGTGATGGCCCCAGAAACATACAGGCAGCCAATACAATTGTTGCAAATAGTGAAATGTGATCTCTGTGATTAGTTCCAACCAGCAATAGGGTTGCCAGCCCTTGGCTT
>NW_015259234.1:0-451 GCF_001447785.1 Gekko japonicus
TGCAAGGCAGCTTTGAATATATCAGCCAAGATCCTAACGTAACCAGGCTGAACTCTAATCCAAATGGTTTGGGCCCTTGTCGTAATGGAAGTAATCTAGGTAAACCCATGCATGTTTATACAGCCTCCCCCCCCCCCATGGACCAGTTTGCATTTGTTCTCCTTAAGCTGCCATTTAATCTGTTTTTATATATTTTCCATGTTGTATCTATAGGTGTGTTACAGCTGTGTAGCAGCAAACTGCTGCATGGTGTGTCTGAAGGGGGGCCACTCCGGCTCATCCGGAGTGCTTCTTTCTTTTCAGGTTTGTGTGGAATGTTGAGCCTAGTGTAATTGTGCCAACATGTACGGGATTCGGCTTTCTATGAAATCTTTTGGCATGTGAGCAGTAATTGCTCTACAAATGAAAGGGGCTACGATGATGGTGGTTTTTGTGTTGTTGATTTTTTTTT
>NW_015259235.1:0-451 GCF_001447785.1 Gekko japonicus
GGCTCCATCCCCAAATCTCTAGGAACTTCTCAAACCAGAATTAGCAACCTTAGGTACAGATGTGTGATTTAAAAAGTCACAAATACCTCCATCTGTAGTAGCCAAGGAAGCCTGGCTTTGGACAGTCTTTGGAAAGGGCTAGCAAAAGGAGGTTATAGTCAAGCTGTGTTGTCTAGGGATGGACATAAACCAGGAAAATGTGGTTCATTTCAGTTGGTGGTTCTTCACATGCCAGGTTCATGTGCCATGAACTGTCACAAACTTTTAGGCGCCACACTGGTTCAGTTTGTGAGTTTTGTGATGTGGTTGAACACCCCCCCTATGGGCTAGAGACACCAAACTCACAGGAGATCTCTGTCTGACTCTGCTCTACCTGCCTCACTAGATTTGTGAGGATTGGATTTATGGGGTCTGAGTTATCACCCCCCAAAGAAGGTGCCCTCAGGAAAGT
>NW_015259236.1:0-452 GCF_001447785.1 Gekko japonicus
ATCTGCAAGGTCCCTTCCAAGTCTAACATGCTATGATTCTGTGAAATGCACAATTGTTCTTAGCGTGTGGGCCAGAGAGTCTTAAGGAGGGGAAAGGAACTGTGAGGAGGCAGGAAAGAAGACTCCTTCCCAAGCGTTCCCACGCAAATAGATTCAGGGGGGCCGCCATGTTGGTCTGAAGCAACAGAACAAAGCGTTTGTCCGCATGCGTGGGACGGGGAACGGCGCTGGCTGCGACGGGCTACCAGCGCTTCCCTGATCAGACGCCTGAGTTGCCGCACATCATCTGGAAGATAGTGCTCTTTGGGTAGTACCTTTTTAATGTGCGTTTACAGGCCAAAGGGGCGGATCGGGGACGGGTGCGTGATGCTTCCCAGATGTTGCAGTGTGATCGCGCCCGCTTGATGCGCCCCTGATCCGTTTCTCTTGCGGGGCAGATCCTCCCGTGTGAC
>NW_015259237.1:0-451 GCF_001447785.1 Gekko japonicus
ACAAAGTGCATACAATATACAAGTTTACAATCTTCCTCTTTGGTAAATCGGGCCTGTTGCAGAATATAGATGAAAATGAAATCCAATTTTAAAAGCACAGATTGTGCAATCAGAGTAGCTGTGGGCCACTACCAGCCATTGATAAGCTGACAAGAAAGATGAATAAAGGGACTACTATTTTGCCCACCAATTCTAACCCATCATAATAATGCATAAGAGAGGTGTGTGGTATATCCCCTGCTGTAGAGGTAGAATTTATAATTTAGAAACATTCCCTTATATTAAACAGGGTTAAGAAACTGATCATTTGTGGACTGGCCTTAAGATCACATGACCATAGTTGTATAAGATGTTTTAGTTGTCCTGTCAATTAAAGTTATGTTAAGCCCTTCCTTATTCTGGTAGGTTTCACCTGTTGATCCAAAACAGGGCTTTTTTGGTAGGAAAAGCC
>NW_015259238.1:0-451 GCF_001447785.1 Gekko japonicus
TTCAATTATTTATTATTCTTGTAGTTAATTACCTGTTGTTGCTTAAACTGGGAACATATTTTTCCATTCCAGAAATTACCGTTCCTCTTTTGCCATGTTAAGGCAGTTCATTCCTTCACAGAGCGTTACATTTTGGGAAATGTCCCAGGTCTCTTCTCACCAGTTGAACATTATAACCCGTTAACTCAGCTAGTAGTTCAGTGCTTTTTAAAAAAATCATAGACTGGCTTAAGAATTCGATGACCGTTATAAATTTCAGAACCTTTAAACACATTTTGCTCTGTTTTTAGCCTTCCTTTAACTTTTCTGCTGTTTTCTGAGAGGGCATTAGGCATTAAGATTTCCTATGCACCAATGAGGATTAGTACTTTAAATATTATTCAGATGTTATCATATTGGAGTTCCTAAAGTAAAGGTCGTTTTGAGACTCCTATGCTAGAACTAGAACAAA
>NW_015259239.1:0-451 GCF_001447785.1 Gekko japonicus
TGGGTGCCCTTTGTACAAACAGCCCAGGATGAAAACAAACATTGCTACAGCGTATTGCTAGCTCTGGTCTGCTCAAAATGCTGCTCAGCAGATGAACGAGAAAAGCAGGTGATGTGTGCCTAGCGGCACGGGAACAAACAACAAAAGCCCAAATGTACAGAGCTCATGCCCTTAAAACACGCTTGATGCAATGAATCCTGGGAACCATAGTTTGGTCAGGGGATGAGAATTCTCTTCCCTACCTAGCCCCCTTTCACATAGCTATGGTAGCAAGGATTCACTGCAAAGATGTCTCTTAAAACAGCTATAGAGCAGATGCCCCCTAAGGATAACACAGAGGCATGGAAATATCAAGCGAATGAGGATCCTAAAAGGTAGCATTGACATAGTTATATTTCTTAGTAATTTTTTCTCTCTCTCTTCCTTGATCTCTTTTCTCTCTTGACAGACA
>NW_015259240.1:0-451 GCF_001447785.1 Gekko japonicus
GGTAGCCCTGCGTAGAGCGAGTTTACAGTAGTCCAACCTGGAAGTGACAAGAAAGTCTATTTGCTAATGTAAAACAGGCCACAGCTTTAACCATTACTGCTGCCGGAGAATTGGCGTGGCATCGAGCAAGAATCCAGGTATTGGGTGACCCACCTGCTGGCTGGTGAATCCCTTCCCAAGCCTGAAGGCTGGGAGCAGACCTGGAACCGTCCCACATGGGTACCAGTCTCTGAGTGGTTCTCTTGCCACAAGCAAAGCCCCTCAATGCATCCATGCCTGAGTATTTCTCTGGCAGCTGCACTGCATCATGGGTTTGATAGTCTCAAGGCTGCAAAATGAGAGTCAATAGATGACTGGAAAGTAGGGCCATGATAATGCATTCACCTCCTTCTTTCTCCTCCTTTTTACAATCCCTCATTGGTCTTGCACTCCCTGGTGAGCAAACCAGTTT
>NW_015259241.1:0-451 GCF_001447785.1 Gekko japonicus
CTGGGAGGGGCTCTGCCCCCAAATGACTTTGCCGTGAAACATCGCTGATGCACATCAGGGACATTGCACGGCGATGCTCTTTTGCCCTCAGACCAGAGTGTCACGTGGCAACGTCCCCAACGTGATGATGTCACTTCCATATGACATAATTGTGTCGGCGCCGTTGCACAGGGACATCGCTGTTTGGAGGTGGGATTTCCCCCACCGGCCAGCTGGCTAATGGCGGTGAGAAGCCCCCAAAAGCAAGGGATCCCCCATTCAGACCTGGGGGCTGGGAACCCTACTGTCTGCTGAAGAGAAACCGGCCCAGGATCACCCAGAGAGCTTTATTCCAAAGTGGAGATTTGAATCCAGGTCTCTCTACTACCGGATTCAATACTTTCTCGAATAGTCCCCATTGCCATACACTATACATAACTTTGTTAAAGTGAGTTATAATTACACGGCCAGG
>NW_015259242.1:0-451 GCF_001447785.1 Gekko japonicus
GGTGGTCCCTTAGGTAAGTAGGTCCCTTAGGTAAGTAGGTCCCTGCTCTCTAGGAGTGCAGTCCTAAGCAAACCTCATCATCTCTCCCTATTTTCTGGCTCATAGAGTACACATGAAGCTGTCTTTTGCTGAGTCAGACCAGTGATCTATTAAGGCCAGTACCAATTAGCAGCACCTCTCCTGTGTCTCAGTCCTTCCCATCATCTATGACTTGACCCTTTTAAAGTGGAGATGCTGGGGGTGAACCTGGAATTTTCTGCATGTAAAGCTAATGCTTTACCACTGGCACTCATGATCAATATGATTAATATGTCTATTATAACCTTCATGTGGTAGTCACTGAAAAGCATTTCTGCAGAGTGGTGTTCCACAAAATATCTGTAAAATTAAAGTATCCAGTTGCCAAGAGGGAAAAACAACACAATGTTCTATCCCTTTAACAGAGGTTGAA
>NW_015259243.1:0-451 GCF_001447785.1 Gekko japonicus
TGGCCTTAAAAAAACACGGCAGTCGGGATGTTTCTGCGGGAAACAACAGGAAGAGATCCACTGCTAATTAACTGTAGTGTGGAGCCAAAGATTACTAGGTGACCACGAAAGCCCCGAAAGAGACCGACTGGTCAGTGATCCACAATGTCACCTGGTGTTTTAAGCAATCTTACTGTGAACAGTACCAGGAAACGGACACGTGTAGGACGAGCCAAAACGGCAACATATATACAGCGGCAAAGGCTGGTCAGACAGCTTAACATTGACAAAAAGGTGAAAAAATGCACACTTCTGAACACCAAAAGTGTAAGAACTGTTAGTGCCAATTTCTCCTGGAGGTACACATGGCATAAACCGTCCATACGAGCCCTCAGTCAAAACACCCAAAGCATGAGCAGCTCACACCGAAATGCTAGACGGGGCCTCCTTTGGTGTGTGGATCTGGAAGTCA
>NW_015259244.1:0-451 GCF_001447785.1 Gekko japonicus
CATACATAATGACTGCTTATATTACCATCTTGAGATCCTCACTGAGCAATCTGCAGTCTCTCTCCCCATACTCAGGATTGTTTTGAATTAGCTAAAAGGGGAACAGGCTTCTAAGGCAGACTAGCTCCCCTGTGTGCTACAATAATAAACTAAGATTATAGACTCATTAGGGAGGTACAGCTGGAAATTCACAAACCACAATCTAACCCAAACAATCACCTTTAGTAAACAGCAGGCACACTTGGAATATGAACAATTATTTTTGTTATTCAAGAGCGGCTAGAAACGGTCTTGTTTCAGCTTTCTACCCCATTGGAGGGGCTGAATCAACACAGTGGCTCTGCATCAGTGGACATCAGTGTGCATGATAGGGACATCTGAAACAAAATTCTTCAAATGGGTGTCTATGTTCAAAATTTACACTTTCTTGCCAATCAGGGCGCCATGTCAA
>NW_015259245.1:0-451 GCF_001447785.1 Gekko japonicus
CTTCGCTGCATCCGTTGCAATGAGAGAACGAAGGTGTTATTTCCTAGCTGGAGAGAGAAAGGGTGCTTCGGCTTAGCCTGGAGTCACAGAGCAGACCACATAGCTGGGTCTTAGCTAGACTTTCATGCAGCACCTGCTGAGCGGGATTAAAGAAGGTCCAGGAGCTTAACTGAACTTCTTCATCTCAACAGATGATTGTCTCTGTCGATTTTAATGCAGCCGTGAACTCAGAGCCATAAACCTCAGGCATGTGCAACCAAAACACATCTTTATGCTCTGATTACAGCCGTCTTTCTTTGGGGCATCAGAAGGGAAGAGACCCTGTGAACCCATTTTTAAACACAGATGACGTTAACCGATTGCAGTTTTTACTGGTTTGCAGCATTTGGCTGTCTTAGAACTTGGGCGTCATTTACAAATGTGTTGCACTGGAGCAAAAAATGGTGGCGGT
>NW_015259246.1:0-451 GCF_001447785.1 Gekko japonicus
GGGGGTATTTTTAGCGGGATCCTTGTTTCTGTGTTCATTGGTTTCATGTACCTATGTGGGTCTGCCTTTGTTTGTTCGTTTTTCTCTGCACCAGGTCAACCGTGCTATACTTCTGCCCTTTTCTAGTGAAGTTACAATAGATAGGCTCGCTAGGATGTACAATTTTGGTTTAAAGATTTATTCTGCCATAGAATGACTTTTGACATTTATGGCATGTTTGTAACAGTCATTTCCAATCAGTTGTTAAAGTACTGATAGCTTTGGCACAGTACATGAAAGTTAAGAGAAATTTTCATCTTTTTTTTAAAGACTCATTCATGTACATTATTTCACTAATCCTTACAGTGTCTCTGTATCACTGTACTATACGACAAACGAAGGCTGAGAGATTGTACTTCCAGTGAGTTTTTGGCTAAACAGCCACTTGAATCAGAGGGTTGCTGTTGAAGAT
>NW_015259247.1:0-451 GCF_001447785.1 Gekko japonicus
AGATACTGCAGAGACACTGACTCATACTGTAACAACAGCCTCATCCGGTTTCAAAACACAATGGCACCTCAGATGGTGCTGAAGCCATCTCTGTCACTACGGATCAGTATCAGGTTTCCTCGTTTTGAGAAGAAGAAATTGGTCACAGAAGAGAGTATTCACTTTAGAACACACCTAGAAGTGCACAAACTGCAAAATGGGCAACAGAATCAAGAAAGTTCTTTAGAGAATCCAGTCTGTATTCCTCATGATACAGATGGAAGCTTGAGGAACGAACACTAGGGTAAACCGACACATTACACCCTAATGCATGCCACAACACAACTCCTCCCTGCGAGGAAAAAGCAGTTTGGGGTGAGGTCGATGGCAACGTGGAAGAAACGTGACGTGAGGGGAAACACAGCTTCTCCCCCAGTCACTGCTTTTCTGAAAAACAATAATAATTCTAAGC
>NW_015259248.1:0-451 GCF_001447785.1 Gekko japonicus
CTTGATGGGCGGTACTGTCTGATTCACAGTCAGGCAGGTTCATGTGCTCATGTGACTAATAGGAAACCATATAATTTACAGGCATGTTTCTGTGCCAAAAAGGCACATTAAGAACCCTCAGCCCAAGCCAAGGAAACTGGTGTTTGGACTCATCACAAGCAGCCGGGATGGCCATCAGCAAAACTGCATGCTTGTCATCATGCTGCTAAATCTGGGGAAAGCTATCGTTTATCTACCACCGAACACAGACATCAAGGCTGGATCAAAAGAGGAATCAGACAGTCGCAACAACCTCCTCCTCATTTCCTCCAGCTTCTGAGGCGGTACCAACAGCAAACCCGTCTCGTCTCTGTTCTGGAAGGACTGCAGGGCCTCCGAGTGTTCTTTGAAACATCCCATCGAGCTCTGAAAGAAAAAGCAGCGCAGGTCACATGTGGTCCCTGTGGTCAGG
>NW_015259249.1:0-451 GCF_001447785.1 Gekko japonicus
TTTATTAATACTCAAGAAGGATACTTGCAATGGAAGAAGTAGCGTAATTAACATTCACTTCACAATCCAAAGTGGATCTAACTTGGAAGGAGGCAGCAGAGGCAACTGCTGTCCACTGTATCCTACAGGGGCAAATTGACTATTATGGCCACTGGGACTTTTCCTAGGATCTTCTCCTGAGAGACTTTTCCTGAGTGGCCATTGCTCCTGATGCAAGGAGGGTAGCTGGGCAGGGCAGGGGGAAGCGACTGTGCCCAGCTTCACAAACAAGGAGTTCAGCAGCACCTCTTTTCCTCAGCTGGCTCTTCCTCCCTTTGTCAAAGGGGAGTTGGGTGACATGGGAGGGCAGGTTGGGGCTGGTCTGTTTTCCGGGGCTGTTTTGGCCTCCTTGTCTACCTCTACTGTCCCTCCTCTGGACAAGCTACCCCTAATTTGATCCTGTAAATAATTA
>NW_015259250.1:0-451 GCF_001447785.1 Gekko japonicus
TGGTAATTTTTAAACTCCTTAATATCAAAATTAGTTGAACCAGACTGACACATCTGGAGAAACACATAAACGACAGAATATATGACAAGGGCTACCCAGCTGAACAGCCGCATGTCAGCCTGTTGGTAGCTCAAAAAGGAGCTGCTACAATTGCAGAAGGAATTACTAAGAAGGTGCAGTTTTGCTTGTGGCTGGCTGGTGTCACAGGTTGCATTCTCCAATGTGCAAATGGTCCCTGAGGGTAGTCAAGATGCACCCCGCCCTGTGAAGAAACATGTGAATACCATGTGACATTTGAGTATTTGCATGTGAAACCTATTTCATAAAATCCACAATTATGGTCACATACAAACATACATAAAACATTTGAATAAGGAGATGTAAACTATATTTTAAGAGATCAAGAACAGAAGTAATGGGTCCTAACCTGGTTAGCTCAGGCAAGCCCAAT
>NW_015259251.1:0-451 GCF_001447785.1 Gekko japonicus
CAGGACTCAAACGTCGTTCTGTTGCTTCATACCATCGTGGCTACCCTCCTGAATCTAGCTGTCAGAATATCAGTGATCTTCATCTTCTCCAAGGGGCAGAGCCAACGTCCATTTCAGATTGCTGTGGGGTTACACTGGTCCTGGAAACTCAAAAATGACTGAAAGGGAGTATAGGAAACAGTGAAAAGATTATGGGTGAAATCCTGCACTATTCCTCCCTTTGCTAACTACATTTTTCTTACACAGAGATAGGGCCCAGCTCTCCAGGGCACTACTACCATTGGCTTAGCGCTAAAATCAGGTCTAGCACAAAAGAGTAAATAAAAAACATAGCTGGCGTTTAAGGGTATTTTTCTTCTTTAGATTAGTACACGTGAGGGCCTACAAGAAATTATGGGGGGGCATCTTATTTTTGCCTTCCCCACTAATTTCTGCTTTTCCTTCCCGGGAA
>NW_015259252.1:0-452 GCF_001447785.1 Gekko japonicus
GCATCACTGCCCCAGATATAGTGTTCCATATATACCTTGTGGCAAATAGATGCTGATGAACCTCTCCTCCATATGTTTATTCAGTCCCCACAATCATTCACAACAATAAATAAGCATTTTAGAAAGAGTAATGGTTTATAGGATTTTACCCAACTTGTGCATATGTGTTTGCAAAACTGTTGCTTTGGGATTCTCCAGTCTAGCATCTATGCATGTTCAGAATATCACCGAACATTACTGAATTTTCCAAGGAAAATAACACTCCATTCAGAATGTAGCCAAATATAAAATGAACAAATCTGTGTATCAAGCAACGGGATGGATCCAGACTCTCCTTTTACAAGCGGGAAGGACACTTCCTCTCACGGGGAATAATAGCAATTCCCACCAATTTCTCTTTCCCACCTTAAACTTGCCCTACTTTTCAGGTTAGACAGTGTCATAGATGCAAC
>NW_015259253.1:0-451 GCF_001447785.1 Gekko japonicus
TTTCCATTTCCAGCCATTCACTGTATCCATTAAAAGGCATCATTTGCAGCCTTTTTATGTCAAAGCCTCTCAACAGTGTCTGCATGCAGGTCACACAGAAGCAGAACTTATTCTTCCAGCCTTAGTTTGATAAAGAAGCAGTTTTATGTTAAGGATGGACTGGCATGAAACTAAGAAACATAAAATACATTTTGATGTCAACTGCTGTTTCGAATTCTACTACTGAACCATTGCCAAAATTCCTTTCCATTTGTTCAGGGGCACTTCTGAAGAATTTCATTTAATACTTCTAGTTTCGCTTACAATTTCCCACTCATCTTCTATAAGCTGTCATAATTGTTAGTTCTCACTAATCTGTCATGTTGCTATGACACAGGCTCATTCAAATGATTTCATATTAAGTCTTTGCCTACCAGCTAACTTTGCACTTTTACTCATTTTTCCAAAGCTT
>NW_015259254.1:0-451 GCF_001447785.1 Gekko japonicus
GACCTGTTTGACTGGACTCAGTGAGCTTGGGACAGTCTCATGATGGGAGTCTTCTCCATGTGACAAGTTGTTCCACATGAACAGCTTGCCCAGTGGAGAGAGGTCAGTCCAGACTGATAGTTATTGCCAAGGAATCCCGATCCATTTAGTCAGTCAGTGTCATCTGTCTGCTCCATAACTTTTATTTTCAAAATCTTTCTGAGTTGATGCCTTCTCTCCTAGGCAGACACTGGTAACATGTTATATATCTTTCATTCCCACCCATCCTCTCAGTGTCAACTCCTGGGCCCCATTGGTGAAGTCTTAGCTTTTCACCAAGGGCACGGGTATGCACTGTTTTTAAAGTAGCCACATTGAAGTGGGGTGCCTGTTCTCCCTCCTGGGAATATTTTTCCTTCGTTTTTTACCATAGAGCCCGTTAGGAGAATAGGAGCTGCGGTGGCTCAAGTGG
>NW_015259255.1:0-451 GCF_001447785.1 Gekko japonicus
TTGGATGCTACGATGGTGTAAAAGGATATTTTCAAGTTCGCGTGTCCTCCCTGGCCTCTGTGTTTTGAGTTTCCAGAATCCCCGGGAACGTTAACGGTTAATCCAAACCCCACAGTTAGTGCTTGTGTTTTCTTATAATCTGCAGAGACGTCCTCCAACAACAAGCTGTGTGCTGTGAGAAAGGAAGGGGGGGACCCACAACAAAGCAAGAATTTATTGCCCAAACTTCAAAGTCACTGTGAAGTCAAAGGTCGGCCGTGTGGGAAGTTCATTCTGCCAAGCATTGGCTGTGTCTGAGGGTCACTCGCTGCAGTTGAACTTGCAGCATAAGTGCAGGAACCTGGGATGTGGGAACATACCTATTTCTGGAGCGAGAAACCAATTTGGGATTGCCCTTGTTGCGATGCTTCGAGTTGGCAAGCCGGACTCTGAAGTGCAGAGAAGAAGGCCC
>NW_015259256.1:0-451 GCF_001447785.1 Gekko japonicus
CTTTGGTGGTTTCAGTATTTTCTGTCTTAGACAAACGGAGTTTTCATTGGAAGAGCAACATCAGTGGTTTTGGGTTTGTGTTGTAGAGTGCACAAGAGTACATCTCATGACCTATACCCTCCAATGTTAATACAAGATTCGCTGAAGCTTTGGGGTCGGATTGCATCAAAATTACCTAAGGCTCCAGGAGCACTGGTTGGTGGAATGCTCTGAGGCCACTGTCGAGTAACGAAGGCAGAACAAGATGAATCCAGAGAAGATAAAAATGATCCTGGCTGGAAAGACTGATGCTTTAGGGGGAACAGATCTACTTATTCTGAATGGAATAGAACAGGCATTTGTAGAGCAGGTTAAGAGTTTGAGAGTACTCATGGATCTAGCCTTGCTGTTTGAAAAGAATTTTGGTGTGGTAGCCAAGACTGCTTTCTATCAGCTGCATATTGTTTGGTAA
>NW_015259257.1:0-451 GCF_001447785.1 Gekko japonicus
ACTCGACTGTGCGACTGAACAACAAGTAACTTTATCCTCTTTGGTATCCTGTTATTCTCACATTTCCAGTTGTGTTCAAACCAATTGTTTGTGGAGAGTTGTTTTCAGAATGAGATAATTAAAAGAAGGTTATCAGTTTTCATATTCATTTTCAAGTCAATAGCCAGTCAAATAAACCTACCACTTAAACCAATCTGTTTTTGGAAAAGCCTTAACTTTAACCTCCAAATGGGAAAAGGCTAAGACTTTTCTTCATATTAGTTAATCAAGAACATATGTTCCAAAATAATACTGAAGGCTTATTCTGAAAAGATGTAGTGACTTTGCATGACAATGCTGCTACATAATGAAAGGACATTATATCATAAATCTTAAATGTTATAGAGGTTACTTCAGAAAAAATGCTAGATAATCAGATAAACACAAACTAAGCAGAGGCACACTGGGGGGG
>NW_015259258.1:0-451 GCF_001447785.1 Gekko japonicus
AAGTGATGTCCTGTTGCTCTAGGAATTGCTGGAAACCATTTCTGATTATTTCTAGGGAGATATGAAGTCACCTCCAGTTTTCCTGTGAAACTGATGTCACATCACAACAATTACAGTAACTCCCTTGTTCCCCTCATCCATCAGCCATGCTAATCCAAATCATTATCTTCAGCTGACTGCACTGTATGTCATCTAACTACACCAAATAATTGTGTCTTTTCAGTGCATTCAAGGGTAGCAAAGAAAAAAAAAGACCTTCTTAGCTACTATCACTAGCACCTTATGGGCTTTCACATGAGCTTTGTGGCATGCTCTAATTCAGCACGTGTCTTCCAGCAGCCGCGCTTAAGTGGTCTCTTAACTCTTCAAAGTTCCCTCAGTCCTTCAATAAATCAAAGCTCCATTCAAGGAGTAGAAGAGTCTATCAACTAACCATGGTATTCTACATTCT
>NW_015259259.1:0-451 GCF_001447785.1 Gekko japonicus
TGGTGAGAGACTATTTTACCATATACAAATATAAATATTTGTTACTTCCATATATGGTAAGGTTTCTTGTACTTTTGTGCTTGCAAACAAGTACATCTTGTTATCAACAAGAGCAACTTATGTGAATTAACACTATGTCATCAAAGATAAACGTTCCCTGAAAAATTACTTCTGGCTTGGAAACTTACCAAAGTGTTTTCACCTACCCCACATTTGCCTGTGGAGAATGTTCGTGGTTTCAAGCAAGTTCCTTTTTGTGAGAAAACAGCTTTTGCATTCGGTGGAATTGTTTAAATCATTTCCCCCCTATTCTCTCTGTCTTCTCTGTAAATTTAACAAACAGGCTTTCAAGGAATGTGTCATATCACGGCCTGTCTTTGGTTTCCTTCTTTATTTCTGACACTTGTAGCAGTACACGGAGTCCTGTGGATTTTGAAAATGAGCAAATTGT
>NW_015259260.1:0-451 GCF_001447785.1 Gekko japonicus
CAAAGACCTGAATTTATCCCTGTAGCGTAATGGTACTGAAAAAAAGATTCCAATCACATCTCAATGCAGTAACACATTTCTTCCAGCTGCCAAAAGTGTTAGCTATAATGAGCATTTTTATTCTTGGCTTAGACACCACAAAGCATGGATAGAACAGACCATGAGATACATCAGAAAGAACAAGCAGTATAGTGGCCAATGATACTGTTATGCTATATTTTGCCATAAGAAATGGGATGCTAAGTGATACCTGATGCTATACTTGCCTCAATGATAGGACAGGTCTCAGCTGCTTGTCAAGCTAACCCCACCCAATGTGTACTTCATCTGGGCAAACAGCATCATTTAGCTAGTCATCTATTGATCTGTTTTCTCCCCCTCAGATTAGCAGGCCCCTTAGTTCACTTAACATATATTCCTCTTGGCCAAACCAGGGTCTCTTTGTCACCCC
>NW_015259261.1:0-451 GCF_001447785.1 Gekko japonicus
CCCGCATCTTAGCATTCAGCTCTATTTTGCTAGGAGACTTGTTCACTACTACAATGTGTTGTTTTGGTTCATCCTAACAAAAGTATTCACCTATTGTTGCTTGTGTCATTAGAGGTTCATTTGGCTTCAAAGGAGACATGTGCTTCTAAAGGCAGCTTCCCCCACCCCCTCAGGGAATGGGAGCTACGTTCTCCATTTATTCTATAATGGCCCTTTCGCCCTGATGCTCCAGTGAGGAGGAAAAAGTGTTTCTGCACTGGGGCTAGAGCGGGATTTGGAAATTAAGTCATGCATCTAAAGGAGTAGGTAGCAGCATTCTGGAAAGGGAGAGAATCTGCAGTGCCACTCCATGGATTTGATTTCAGTTGGCTTCGACTGGCATGACTCTGCACAGAGCTGCTGTTAGTATTGCTTGATGCAGGGCATGAGGAAGATGCTGGTTCCTTTTCTT
>NW_015259262.1:0-451 GCF_001447785.1 Gekko japonicus
AATTAATACTGAGTAACTCAGCTCCAAAGTCATAACTACTGGTATGATTTAGAAACCTTTTCTTACAACACAAATTGAACTGGTAAAGAAAAAAAGTCCTACCTTGGAATTCCCTAGGAAATCCCAGTGTTAACATCTCTGACGTAGTATCTTCCAGCACAAACCTACAAAGATACCCCCTTGCCAACCAAAAGAGAGATAAATTAGAAACAGTAGGTTCTGATTTCAACCCTTTTATCTATCAGGTGGTGGGGCACAATGGAATGCTGGGTAAAAGGGGTAGGGCTTATCTACAATTGAGTGGTAAATCAAGATGGCTGCTGGTGCAGCTGGCCTTAATATGGGATTAGACTAATTTGCAGAAATAGATCCCTCAATGGTATTTAGCTGTGATAGCCAAAAGAACCTCCAAGTTCAAAGACAGTCTATCTCTGAGTATAATTTGCTGAGG
>NW_015259263.1:0-451 GCF_001447785.1 Gekko japonicus
TTCTGAAAACCTCTTAAATGGCCTCTGTAGGAATAGCTATGTTTTGATGTAATAGACACAGACATATTTGCATAGATAATGTAACTGTTCTGAGAGTAATAAACCCACTAAACATTACTTTTGTTTTATAGGGCTTTTTGACAAGCTGTCGCTTTGTGAGGCGCTCCCTGCTTCATCCTTGTATCGTGACTACTGCTCTTGCCTACCATACCTGTTTTCAGGCTAAGAACACTGTTGTGGGGATTTAGACTGCCAACACCTATTTATAGTAGTTCCAGCTGCGTGCCAAATTTCCTCCCAGTATACCTGAACTGGCATGAAGTCAAATCTTATGAAACAAAATTAACTCAGTCAACATACCTAACAATGGAACTTGTTGGGTAGACAAAAGCTACAAAAATCTTCTAAAAGGGAAACACTGTCAAATTAGCACTTTGTCTCATGGAGTATT
>NW_015259264.1:0-451 GCF_001447785.1 Gekko japonicus
GAACAAAGGAGTACAGGACATCTTGCTTGACACGACGCGAGAATGGCAGTCACCTCCTGTGCAGGTCTGCTGCACTCCAAGCTGGCGCTCAGCAGGCCCTAAAGGAGAGGACGTTCACAGGGATGCAGTCCACTCCCTGCAGGGGGGCTGCAGGGGAATCCTGCTTGACAAACTGAGCCAGGTGTCTTGGTAGCTGAGACGCAAGTTGTGAGCTCCTAGAGCAGGGAAGGGCTTCTGCACAGACCCTCTAGATCCCAGCACAGCTTTCAAGAAGTCACAGTCGGAACTTCTTGCCCCTGCCTCTGTCCATCTCAGGACCATTTCATTTCCAGCAGCTGTTCTTCTGCTGCCACCACAGCAAATCAATTACACACAGAGTGAGCAACACACATCATCATCCTCTATATACTAATAGCCAAGGCGCCCCCCTCTGTGCGGATATCTAAATCCG
>NW_015259265.1:0-451 GCF_001447785.1 Gekko japonicus
GTCCCTCTCCCTGCCCTGCAACCTACTGGTAGCGCCGCCGTTCCCCACCCCACCCCCGGAAGCCCAGGGGCACTTACAGAATAGCATAGGAGACAAAGTGCAGGTTTGCATTGGAGGTGGTATCTGCACAAGTCTCCTTCCCTCCCTGGGAATTGCCTTGTGTCATTAAAAATGGGTGATATGATCCAGGGAAGTGTTCTTTATCAACCTGAGGATTGCTTCTTGTGAAACTAGAAATTCCAGATGCTTAGGATTTTTAGGTGCGAACTGGCCCTTTGAATTGAATGCGGAATGTCGTAGGGAACCAGTGGACATTCGGAATTCTGGCTGTTTTATCCGCATATATTTCCAAGTCATTGAAATATTCTTCCCTTTATAAGATGTAAGGAATTTTCTTTGTGAGAAAATATCACCTGAAGCAGAGGAATGACTAGGCACCTTGGGTTGGGGG
>NW_015259266.1:0-451 GCF_001447785.1 Gekko japonicus
CCACTGGCATCTGCTGAAGTCTTTCTTATACAGGAACGCCAGGGCTTTCCTGAAACTGCAACTAACTTGGAGAATAACCTGTTTTTATGTCCTGAGAAAGAGAAACGATTTGGGCAATTTGTTTGGTTCTGTGGCTACAGTTGAGGGACTAAATGCATGGAGCAGGCTAATGTGTGTAAGGTCCAGACCACACATTACAGTGTAATGTAACATGTAATGTTACAATTTGTAACATGTAGGGTCTGTGGGTTCCCCTGAACTGATTTTGACTCTGACAGATGTCAGGAGCCGGGAACTTGTTTTTTAAATGCACGGGACCCCAATTTAGACTGGGACAGTGGCATGGGGCTGCTATTTGCACCATTGGGGAGCTGTGTGTGTACTGGTGGTGGCGGCAGTGATGGTGACAAAAAGCAGTATTTTCCCACCACCATTGCATCCACACAGTGTC
>NW_015259267.1:0-451 GCF_001447785.1 Gekko japonicus
CACATTAAGTGCCTTGCAGGGCAACAGCAACAGGAGATGTACCATTGTAAGGAACAGGGCCAGCGTTAGAGTCAAGGAGGAATCTTTCCCACCACTAGGAGACCACTTCTTGCCATCCTGTGGAACCTCTCACTATGCATGCAAAGAGAGTCAGGAGGCACGGCACCCTTGCTCTCAACACTAGCATCAGGTTCTTACATAAAGCTACCAAAAAATAAATGGTGGCTCTGTAGGGACTCACAGCCCAGCAGGTAGAGGTCCCCAGTTCACCTGAGGGTCCCGACCCATGACTGAAGACCACTGCTTGAGGTGTTCTCCATGTGCCGGTTTTTCTGGCGATCTTAGTTTTCTTTCTCTCTGTGCCCACCTTCCAGTCCTCTATAGGTCTCCTGCCATAGCATGTCCTTCCAAGTCTGGTCCTGTTCTCTTGGGCTCTGGTTGCAAACACCCT
>NW_015259268.1:0-451 GCF_001447785.1 Gekko japonicus
TTTGATCTCACTTTATGTTTGTAAGAGCAGGGATCTAGAAAGGGAAATGCCCCAATGTGGGGCTCATCCCCAACAGGGCCTGCAGTAGGGAAGGGGTATCAACTGAGATCTAAGCAAAATTGCACCAAATAGCAGAGATATACACAGGAGGTTATTCCTTTCATTAATCATTTCTCTTTGTCATTTCTGTGCACCTGTTTGCCTCTACACTGTGTCAAAATAGGATTCAGGGAAGCCTTATTTTATTCTGGGCTACAACCTATCCATCTGCCATGCTCTCAGTGGTACAAGAGAATTTTCGACTTCTGATTTTGGTGTTTGCCATGGCGACTGCTTTTTCCCGGAGCTCCAGGAGATGACCGCCAGAGCCCGTGGTTGGGAGGGGGTGTTACTGTCCGTGCCACCCTCGGAGCCCTTGCGCGGGGCTCGCAGCCATGGGGTGCTAGAGTGC
>NW_015259269.1:0-451 GCF_001447785.1 Gekko japonicus
ATTTTAACCATAATTGTAGATAGGGCTGGAATCCAAAGAGCTTTTCAGCGTACCTACACGTACAGTTCCACTGGTTGGGCATGGCCAAGAGATCCTTTGAACAATAGATCCTCTGAACGATAGATACTTGTGCCAAACTGCTTTGGAAACTAGCTTTACATTAGACATGAAGGGATGGGCTCTTGTTCAAGAAATACAAGTCCATAGATCTCTTGGATGTGTGGAACTAGTCATGTGATTATTTGGATACCTGCTGAAGAATATTATGAATTAAAAATCACAGTTACTTTCTTGTTATGTGGTTGCTTTCTTCTGTTTCCATTTACTGTCTTGTATTTTACAATTTTCTATTTAATAATGTCGTATGAACATTGTGGGGATACATTGAATGGTTTTCATGTGCATTTCCATATGCAATTCTTCTTGATTTTCTTTATCTTCAGGGTTTTTT
>NW_015259270.1:0-451 GCF_001447785.1 Gekko japonicus
TCCACAGCTTAGAGGGAGCATTGAAAATAAGAAGGAAAAGGGCACCTGAAATCATGTTAAGTGTGCTCGGCCAGGGCCAGAAACTTGAAGGTGGGAGGTATCTTCTGACGCTTGTGAAGAATGCACAAGCCAAGTCGTTTTCAGCTGAGCCCTAGTTGACATGCTGCTGCTGCTGGAACGCAAATACGTGTTCTCTGTTTCCTTCTGCAGCTGCTACAATAGAGGTCTACGTGTTTGACCTCCAGGAGGCTGTAGGAAATCTAGGAGGCTGTTGTATTCAGAGAGGATAATTAGTAAGGTTGTAGCCGTCTGACCTTTCTGTAGAATCAGAAATCTGCCTGAGAATGTACAAGAGAGTACAGGCCAGCAGCACGCAGACCTGGTTCAGATGTCACAGTGGTGTAGACAAGCCACAATGTTGGAAGTGAGCCGTAATGATGAAAGATGGGGG
>NW_015259271.1:0-451 GCF_001447785.1 Gekko japonicus
TCATCATATATTAATTAATGTTAATTACCATTATTTTTACATAGTAGGTAGCAACACAGTGGAGATAGAGATCTTTCCCAGGTCTTCTGTGCGACCAGTTCGATCTGTGATTTGTCTTCATTAAATGCAACTGAAAAATGAAAGGGAGGCCTCCCCAGTTTTCTAAAGCTGTGTACACTTTCAGAATTCTGAGCTCAAGTAGGGAGTGCCAGAACAAAACTGTTGCAGTGTGAGTGGAACCAGTTGGGGGGAGGGATTCAATCACAAAATATGGGGAGGTTCCACAAAATGTTAGCAATCTCCAAGCCAAGGATCCTGCTATGATGGAGGCAGCAGTTTCCAAATGGATAGTTCCTGCATACACAAAGGTGATGCTTCCGTTATATCTTCTAAGCACCTTCTACTCCTAAAGCAGCAGAGGAAAACCAAGGCCCATTCTGCATCTAGCATT
>NW_015259272.1:0-451 GCF_001447785.1 Gekko japonicus
AATGCCTCAAGATTGGCATTATCCAAGAAGGCAATGGAGAGGGATTGATTTTTCACTCTCTCTCCCAATGCAGCTTTGACTGTTTTTACAGATTCTGGTTGACACATACAGTTATATTCTATAGTTATAATGGTTTTAAATATTACCAGTGGGCTGTGCTCAAATTGGTCTAGTTCTGGTTTTGTGAGCAGCTATTGAGAATAAAGGCAGGATATATGAATCAAAAGATAGGTTCTAGGGGGTGGTGGAGGAAGGATTGATTGAAGGTATCACCAAAAGACAAGAATTTAAAAGTCATTCATTATCTGTGCACCGTTCCAGGTTGCTTGAGGGGCCGGCGCACCCAAAGCAAATGCTTCTTGATCTTCAAGCACTTTGAGGTCTACGACGGGGCACAAAAACTGTGCGCAGTCCGGGGAGGAAACTTGGCCATGCCAGCCGATGCCAGGGA
>NW_015259273.1:0-451 GCF_001447785.1 Gekko japonicus
CACTTAACCACTACACCAAGCTGGTATTTTAAAATACTTAGAAGACTTCATCTCTCTCAAATCACCAATGCTTTACAAACTTTATTTGTTTAAAGGGGGATGAACAAAGTACGGACCTTTTCATGTTTCAGTTGTTGTGATACTACTTAGAAGAATTCAGTTTTGTGGTTTCACAGTCGATCTGCAAAGTCGGCTCACTGGTTTGAATTTTGTCATTTCTGGTTGCTCCTTATTTAATCTGCAATTGACTGTTTCATCTGCAAGTTCTAGCTGTGTTTGCACAAGGGCTTTCTACCTTTAAAGCCGTACACGATGTTACTACTCCATGGTTATCTTGTACTTATGGCCTCATGGCAGCAAAAGCTGCACAGACGGTTATTCTGCAAGCATTTTGCCAATTTATGGGCTTGGCAACAAAAGTCTGAACTATATGATGTGATGGGAGATGTCT
>NW_015259274.1:0-451 GCF_001447785.1 Gekko japonicus
AGAAGTGCTGTCTATAACATGAGCAGGATATCCATGTGCCGAAAACTGGTTATTCAGTTTTTGCTTTTCTGTCTCATAATGTATAGGAAATGTACAATTGCGCTTAGCGCGTAAATACTGACCAAAGGGAAGATTATATCTTAAATGTCTCGCATGGTGAGAACTAAAATGAAGGTATGAATTCCTATCCGTAGGCTTGGTATACAGTTTAACTGCCAAATTGCCAGCTTGTGTTATAAATACTGTAGTATCCAAATAATTGAGTTCAGAAGTACTATAATGAGAAGTAAAACTGATAGTAGGGTGTAACTCATTCAGGCAATCATCAAATTTAGCCAAATCAGAAAAAACGAAGAACAAATCATCAATACATCTGGGAAAAAAGGGTTAGTAAAAGTAGACTTCGTAACACTTCTACACATTGATATTTTGTATTATCGATATACTCACT
>NW_015259275.1:0-451 GCF_001447785.1 Gekko japonicus
CAGCGGGCGAAGGGGAAATAGAGGCGGTTTGCAAGGGCTGCCCGATCATGCAGCTCAATGGGGCTACTCGGGACGCAGGCGGCGGGCGGGCGGGCTGCTGCGCGTCTCCGAAAGAGGCGGCTGGAGCTGTGTGTCAGCGATCCAAAGCAAACAGAGACCAGTTCAACAGATGCTGGTCTGAGCCAGAGAAAAGTCCCAAAGTGGCGTGACCGGCTGTCAGGTCGTGACCCACCAAGGTCCTCCTATCTGCAGGGAGAGGGGGCAGGCAGGGTCAGTCGGTTTTGACAGCGGAACTCCCACCACTGCTTATTCAGAGACTGTGTCACTGCTGCAACTACACCTGTACTTCAAGGCAGACAGCAGAGAGGCAATACCACCGGGGCACTTTAACCTCTAAAATGAACCCTTTATATAAACAAAGAATGGAGGTTTTCCTATAAATCCTCCTTCA
>NW_015259276.1:0-451 GCF_001447785.1 Gekko japonicus
TTTAATGAATATGGCAAAGGAAGAGTTAATGATCTAACCTACCAGGGGGAGGGTGACTGGTACGGAGAGGATATTATTTCCTTTGGGTGGAGAGGGCTGGTTTTAATCACTGGCTTGTACCTTGGCCTGGCCTTCATTTATCAACCCTTCACATAAAAGTTGTAAAGTGAGGTTATTCAGCGGGTACCCTCATTCATCTCCGAGGCTTGACCGGGGAGGTTTCCAAACCGAGACAACCTGTGTGATGGGATTCCTCTTTTGCTGCTGTTCTTTCAAAGTGGAGTCGTGTGTTTCGGCCCCCACAAACTGTCTCCGGGTCCCCCAGCCGACACCCAACTCTCTCTGCTTAAGTACTAGTTGCTTCGAGTCCCAGTCTGCCTCTGAAGGAAGGGGAGATTTGGACAGGGTAAGGTAAGAGGCTCTCCCCAACCAATGCTCCCTCTAAGCTGTG
>NW_015259277.1:0-451 GCF_001447785.1 Gekko japonicus
GGATGGGAGACCACCAGGAATTCCAGGGTTGCAATACAGAGAAAAGCAATGGCAAACGACCTCTGTTTAGTCTCTTGCAATGAAAAACCTACAGGGTTGCCGTAAGACGGCTGCAACTCGATGGCGCCTTACATACACACCATAGGCTTAAGGAAAGCTTGATGGACTTCTTTCAATTGCAGACAAACAAAACGCACCCACACATACCATCTTTGCCCAATTTCATACATAAGTTGAAATCAATTTCTTTTAAATGGAACCTGGACGAGCACCGTGACACAGATGGGAATTTGCATCTTACCAGGAAGGAGGTGGGGGTGGGGGATACTCAGGGATGAGTGGAACGAAAACCTGCAGCAAGAGCGAACCGTGCAGGTGCCGATTCTGAACTTTAGAAGTTCTCTATGAACCATCAACCAACAGGAAGTGAACACCCCACACAGCCAATCTG
>NW_015259278.1:0-451 GCF_001447785.1 Gekko japonicus
ACTCTAACATTCTACGATTCTATGATCTACCCAGTATGGCACCCAGTTTGAATATTCGACTTGGACCATGGACACCTGGGTTCAAGTCTCCACATGAGTCACAAAACTCACTGGGTTACATCGGCAGACAAGAGCAAGGGCCCAGTATCACCTTGAAGACTAACAAAATTAGTGGCAGGGGATGAGTTTTTGTGAGTCACTGCTCACGTCTTCAGATTTGCCAAATAGTGGTGGTCAATGGCGTTTCATCAGATTGGAGGGAGGTGTCCAGCGGGGTGCTGCAGGGCTCAGGTTTGAGCCCGACACTTTTCAATATTTTTAATCAATGATCTGGATGAAGGGGTAGAAGGGCTGCTCATTAAATCTGCTGATGATACCACATTGGGAGGAGCAGCAAACACCCAAGAAGACAGCGTTAAAACCCAACAAGACCTGAATACTCTGGAGAAGT
>NW_015259279.1:0-452 GCF_001447785.1 Gekko japonicus
CAGCCTCAGCAGAACCAGTACCCACGACAGGTACAATACCGTACATTCCACCCTCCAAATCATCCATTTTCTCTAGGGGGGTGAGCTGTAACTCCAGGAGATCCCCAGGTCCCACTTGGAGGCTGGCATCCCTAGCTGGTACTTGGATGGGAGCGGTGGTGGAGGAAAATGCCGTCAAATCGCAGTCGACGTACGACGTACGACAACCCTGTAGGGCTTTCCCCTCAAGAGATGAATAGAAGTGATTGGCCATTGCCTGCTTCTGTATAGCGACCCTGGGCTTCCTTGGTGGTCTCCCATCCAAAGACTAACCAGGGCCGACCCTGCTTAGCTTCTGAGATCTGATGTGACTGGGCTCGCCTGGGCTGTCCAGGTCAGGGCCCAGATGGGAGACGGTCGAGGAAGTCCAAGGTTGCTATGCAAAGGCCGGCAATGGCAAACCGCCTCTGCTC
>NW_015259280.1:0-451 GCF_001447785.1 Gekko japonicus
AAATCTATAAAATTATCCACTAGACATAGGGAAAAGCTAAATACACCGCTGAATGCACATAATAAAAATATAACGCGCGCTACAAGGGGAGGAACGTAGAATCAAACTAGAGAGCAGTTGCCTCATAAAACTTTTTTCTTTAACTCCTCTTAGAGGTGAAGGGAGGGCAATATAAGCGCAAGGGGGAAAAGTTAACCTAGGCAATAAGTGAATCGAAATAAAAGACGCGGCAAAGATATACTTTGGCATATTACTTACACCTGGGTCTTCCTCTCTCTGTCGCTTTAAGGGAGAGAAATCCACGGAGGCGGTGCGCTGGAGGAGGAACGGAGACAGAGGGAGAGGAATAGCCGAGCGCAGCGTGCTGAGCGTCACACAGACGGGGCGTGGAGATCCGGAAGAGAGCAAATGCGCAGGAGCAGAAGCCGGCAGTCGGAGATAGTGTAACCCA
>NW_015259281.1:0-451 GCF_001447785.1 Gekko japonicus
TGGGTGACCGGAGAATGTTCCAACTGGCTATCACAGCTCCTAACAGTTATTAATAGACCTATCGTCTAACTTTGGATGTAAGTAAGTGGCAAATAAGACTCGCTGCTGGCTGAAAAATTCTCTTAGCAGTTTTATGTAAGGGGACTGTGGGATGTTCCTTGGACGATGTAGCTGAAACTCCATTGCGTGGGTTTCTCTTTCTCCTCTGAAGACATTGTGGATTAATTTGTGGGAAGCTTAAGTACAGATTCTACTATTCTGTTCAACCCTTGGAATTAGTATATAGTAGGAGCCACACCATTGTTGAAGATTTTAATGCTTTGTTTTTAAGAGTTGATTAATTTGTTAACGACTTCTATGGCATTTTATGTCTTATTAGCCCCAACCTGGGTAGTCCAGATTTACTGGATCTCATCAGATAGGTAAAGCTAAGCAGGGTCAGTCCTGGTTA
>NW_015259282.1:0-451 GCF_001447785.1 Gekko japonicus
TTTGGTGGTCAAAGGAGACCCTCTTCTCCTTTTCTCACTAAGGGAAAAGCTGATTGAATCCAACCATTATTCTAATCTCAGGGGAAGCCAGGCTCCCTGGGCAGATCATGAAGGCAATACCATGAAGGTGCAAGAAAATCAACCTATAAAGCTGTTTGTTTAGTCACATTCCAATTTGTGTACTGTCTTAACATCTTTCAGTTCCAGCACCAAATGTGAAAGTTTTGTATAAGAGCTATGTTCTCGAATTGAGTTATGATTCTGGGTCCTGTATCACTTGTGTTGAGTCTGCATGTCCATTCCCAAGAGACAACCAGAATTATGCAGTACATTAGATACATGGCAACTGCCAGAACTGACAACTGTGCGTTCAAGCCTTCTCTCCTAGGTCATACTGTTTAGGACAACTTACTCATGCCCTGATATCACAACATTGTGTATTTGTCTGTCA
>NW_015259283.1:0-451 GCF_001447785.1 Gekko japonicus
GAACGCGAGACCTTCTGCATGCCAAGTGTTGCTCTGCCACTGGGCTGCGGGCCGTTGCCTCCTGACCCTTCTGTTGTGACTTGACTTTCTCAGGATTACTATTACCAAGCGGTGAAGGCCTTGTACACCGTGGGCTACAGCACTTCCCTGGTTTCACTCACCACGGCGATGGTGATCCTATGTCGCTTCAGGTGAGTTGGCGTGAGAGACTGAGGTTGTCTGTGTGTGTGGAGGAAATCGGGCTTGTCTTCGTTTACGGAAAGCCAGAGCTGATGACTCAGTCCTTCAACCATGTCAGGGATCCCCAGTGTGTTCTCGGTGGGCGCTGTGGTACCCACCGACACCTTTCCCGGTGCTCAGCGAAGTGTTTTAGAAAGCGAGCGGGACTTTTCCCCAGAAGGCTTCTGGTAAGCGGTGTGGATGCCATTTTGTGGTTGGCCCCGCCTCCTGT
>NW_015259284.1:0-451 GCF_001447785.1 Gekko japonicus
CAGCTGTGCACTGATGGAAAATGAGCATATTCCTAAGAGTTAGCTAATAAATGGTATTGCAGGGTTTTTAAAGCTGCCGTAATCCATTGTTTCTTTTCAATAGAGTCAAGGAAATCATGTGGCCTGTCAAAAAGGCATTTTAGAGTCCCAAAGAATGGATTCAGAGATCTCAGATGAATCATTGTAGCTTAACGAAGTCTTTGCTGTGATCTGCCCTGGCTTGTTTAAAGACAGGGTTGCTCAGGGCTAAACTAGATTGGGAAATTCAAGAAGGGATCTCCTAACGGGGGCAGGGTGTGTGTAAGCTTGCAGCTGCAGGAGGGAGTAAAGTGGTATTAAAGTACTATCTAAACGTTTTTGGTGTATCATCCCTCATGCATGCATATAACAGAATATGCACACAATCAGAAGTGGCTATTATATTCATTAATTAACAAAATTTGTGGCAGGG
>NW_015259285.1:0-451 GCF_001447785.1 Gekko japonicus
TACCTGCTACCCGTTACCCACTTCACACACAGGAGTGACATGATTGCTTTTTAAATTTTTTCCCCCTTGTGTTATTATTGTCTCGATATTGAGCAGGATTCTGCACTATACTGTGCCTCAATAAATGTTCTCTGTTCCTGGTTCCAGGCAGACATTTGGAGCATGGGAGTACTCCTGTATGCCCTCCTCTGTGGATTTCTGCCTTTTGACGATGATAATGTGATGGCCCTCTACAAAAAAATAGTGGTATGTATCCTGATGTGACGCTGTATCCTTCCACCTTTCCCAGTAGTGCATCTCTTTGGGCCACTGAAAATACTACATTCCGGGTCATGACACCCAGTGGACAAAAGCCACAGTGGGTGGGTAGCTTCAGTGAGGAGGGGAATCAGAAGACATTGTGCAGAAAAACTGATTGGATACAAGTCCAATGCACCCTCTAAGCTGCGGA
>NW_015259286.1:0-451 GCF_001447785.1 Gekko japonicus
TTCAATTCCGTAACACCCTTTCAGCTAGATGACGCATTTGCTCTCCCCTTCCTTTGCAATCACTTCATGGCACTCGTATGTTCAGTTTCAAAAGTTGCCAGGTTTCACTCTCCCCCCCCCCAGGCTGTTTCAGCAAGAAGTGATTCACGATTTGTTAAAATTGATAGAGGTTAAAACACTTTGGTGTCCTTCAGGGGGGTGAAAGTGGGGCAGCCTTGATTAAAACAATGGTGTGTGATTAATCAATGAATGTACTGATCACAGATTCCAAAGAGTAGATTTTAATCTGGAACAGCTTTTTACGCAAGCATTCACTGATGGCGGCACTGCATACCAGAACATCAAAGACCATTTCTATCTAAATGTTCACACTGACCATGTTAATACAGTATCTGTCTACTTTTATTTCTGAAAGGCTCTAATTTTGCTTCTTAAAAACAACAACAAAATC
>NW_015259287.1:0-451 GCF_001447785.1 Gekko japonicus
GTGGGTCTATCGAGGCAGGCGGGAGCGACAAACAGGTTCACAGGGTCCGCCGCGGCGCCTCGAGGGGGATGCTCTGCTTCCCGCGGTGGACGGACAAATAGTTCTTTTCATCCTCCGGCTGTCACCTCGGGCAAAAAAAGGCTTCTTCGGAAACAAGATAAAAAACCCGCCAAATCTGTTTACCCAGAGGTGGAAGTGGGATAGGTTGGGAAAGGCCCTCAGTTTTCCGGGAGAGGGGCAAAAACAGTGCCGGTCTTATTTCCTCGAGGATGTTAAGCTGGTAAGGTTTATGGAGTGAAAGGCTAAAGAGAAAGAAGGGAATTGGAGGCGGGGAAAGCAGCTGTCTGTTTGGTACGGTGCTTTCTCAGAAGCCTGTGTTCCACCCTTAGACCAATCACAAATTGCTGGGCTCTTTTCTCCGTGTCTTATAAGAACAGCCCTGCTGGATCAG
>NW_015259288.1:0-451 GCF_001447785.1 Gekko japonicus
GATGTGAACTGCTCTGCTCGGGGAGGGGGAATTAGAGGGGAGATTGTCCATGCCCCCATTGCACTGAGTCTTGAAGGCACAAAACCATAGTTCCTTTTGTATCCGCAAAGAATTCACCAAAATTCCAGAAGTAGAATAGAGTACTGATTTTTATCTGTCGTAGCAGTTGTCCATTGCAAGCATATTTAGTATGAATGACATGTGTGGCATTTGTTATTTTTAAACTTACACTTTCTGGGGCTTATGCAACCAAATTCTTTTGACATATATTTGGGTTGAGGTGGAAAAATAGGCAGGCAGATTCTTCTGCAGAACTGTCCACAGTGTCCTCCTAGCATGGAAGCACCCTCAGAGACCACTCAGATGGTATTAAACATTGCAGTATTGCTTCCATGCCAGTTCCTTTTGCATTTAGAACAGGAGTTGGAGTGTGACCCTGTGATGGACAGGG
>NW_015259289.1:0-451 GCF_001447785.1 Gekko japonicus
ATAGTTTTGAGCCCCAGCGTTCCTTAATCCAGGCTTGATGCTGCGTTGTTCTTCGCATAGTTTCACGGCAGCCAACCAACTTTTCAGTGGGAATAAGGAGCTCACGTCGTTCCAAAGGGTTTACAAAGTTGCCAAGTTAGCACGAATGCTGACCGTCTCCATAAAGAACCCTACTTTACATTCTGATTCAGAGACAAACTGCTGAATGAAATGCTCCTCGAGTCATAATACCACCGAGCATGACAAGTATGGCAAATTCATATTCCAAAACGGGTAATAACGAACTGCAGCAACACCTCTGGTTCAAAGGCAGCTTTCTCCCTAAGGTGCTGCTTTTCAAGATACAAGGATTTTTCTCCTTGGGAGTAGTATTCAAAATGAGATTCCCCTACCTTATATTCTGATGTGGTACATTCCTAGGAGGGCTATAAAGTAAAGGTAAAGGTTCCCT
>NW_015259290.1:0-451 GCF_001447785.1 Gekko japonicus
ATGTAAATAAAAGCTTATGCATTAATTACCATAGTTTTGGTGCAGAGGTTGAAACTTCAAAGGGCTTCAGGGTGCTGTGCTTAACATCTTTGTCGTAAAGAATGGCCTCTATGCTAGTATGTGTACTAAAGATCTAAGAGTAGAACCTAAGGTACCTATTAAGTGGGAAGGAAACTAAAGTTTCAAGAGCTGGATTTATTATTAAGAAATGACAGAGTGGAAGTTGGATTTAGCTTGTGAATTTTGGGTCTTGAAGAAAATGCCTTTAAAACTGATTGAGGCTGATAAAGGGGAGCAGGTAGCCTGCAGGTGAAAATAAACAACACTCAAGTCTCAGTGTCTGTTGTAGTTTCAGAGAGGTTTAGTATTAAAACTGTTGAATCCCCGCTACTCAGGGATTTGACTGGTGCTTTGTATTTTGGAATAGATATTAGTCCCTTCTGAAATGCTG
>NW_015259291.1:0-451 GCF_001447785.1 Gekko japonicus
AGGAATGACCTCTCTTCTGGGCCATTGTCTTGCTCTTCCTCCTTAAATATGCGAGGGTTTTCCCCCCACTTTTACTTCAAAGCATATTCCATGCTTAGCTGCTCATTTAATAAAAATTAACTTTCTCCAACCATCTTTAGTTCCTTCCGGAAATCCATTTGGATGAGAGAACATGGGGTTCATTTCTAGACTTGCACAATCTCTCTCGATTTCAGTCCTGTCAAAATGCTACTGCATATTGGTGCTCCTCTTTAATTGTATACATTCTGTTTTAAACTTTCATACTATAAAGGGTGTGATTTTCATATTTCTTATTTATCGCAATTGTGCTTCACTCTTCCTCTGAAAAACTCAGGGTGCGTTCAGACGGGCTGTTTGATCAGCTTCCGTTATGCTTCAGAAACGGGTTTCATAGGCACGTTCACACATCAACATCTGCACACCATCCCCA
>NW_015259292.1:0-451 GCF_001447785.1 Gekko japonicus
TCTTATGTTCTTATGTTAAGATGTACCAGGGCTGAGAACAGGGTTGCCAGTCAGGAGCACTTGGGGAGCAAAGGGTGGAGAAAACGATATCACAGCATCAGTGACACTCTAGAAATTCCCTCAATCTCTAGTAAAAACCATGGAGATTAAGGGAATTCCTAGAATGTTCTAGATTCAGTAACAGTGTCTCCCTCCCCTCTCATTTTTGCTCCCACTTCTCCATTGAGCAAGGATGGGGGCCAGAGTGTGAGGGTAGGAGACCGCCTGCTGCCACAGACAGAGAAGAGTATCCTGATTCAGTTGACTGATATTAGATTGGCCAATCCAGAGACTGATGCAATTGCTGGTGATGCTGCATGCAATTTTGGCCTCTGTGTGTATGTATTCTAGGGAGTGTTTCCTCTCAGCATCCTGACATAGTCTGCCGTTTGGCTTTAGACATATCTGTTCA
>NW_015259293.1:0-451 GCF_001447785.1 Gekko japonicus
GGAAGAAGGGTTTGCACTGTAGTTTTTGCTTTCCTTTAGCGAGCAAATGTGAGCCAGCATCAATGCATATGCAGCCAGCAGGAGTGACAAATGCCATTCTGGGCAGCAAAGATGGCAGGCGAGGAGTGGGAGAGAATCTGCCCTGTCAAGAGTCCAGCTGGAGAATCGCATCCAGTTGTTATAGTCTTATTTTAAGATATTTGCGGCTGCCAGCAAACTGGCCAACGTTCCGAAAACGCCAGCACGGATGATGGAAGGCCTGTGACTCATGTCACAGAAGGCGGACTCATCAGTATTTTTAAAGGCAATTGTTGTCTCCCCGATCTGTTTTTTGAGGGGGCAGGGAAGTGCAACATGCGCTGTTCGTTCGGCTTTCCCAAGAGGCTGCAGTTTTAAAAATCCCGGAAGGACTCCAGTGCAGAACAGACTGACACTGCTGCTAGGAGTTTGC
>NW_015259294.1:0-451 GCF_001447785.1 Gekko japonicus
AAGCCTCCCCGTTGCTTCTCCTGCCCACCCACCAAAGCTTTGGGATGCAAGGCGAGCTGGGGGCCGCTGGCGACTGCTGCAGGATGCCGCACTCGCCCTGGCCCTCTTCCTAGAGCTCGTTGCATTAATTTCCACAATGGGCCTTTCTCCTAGTTACTCATAAATTACATCATTATACTGGCAAACTCAACCAGGGCTGAAGTCACACATTGTTGGATATCATGTTATCATTGCTCTATACGAATCATTTACCTCTTGGATTTTCTCGTCCACACAAGAATATCCCATTGTGAATTACTGTTGTAGCATATTGACTGCACAATATGCTATAATGTGTGGCTGCAGCACAGGGTATATAGAAGCCCAAATTTCAACTTCGACCCAAATTTCCCCCAAAGGGATGGGGGTGTTGGGGTGTTTTTTAATTATTATTTTTTTGCCTCCCAGTAGA
>NW_015259295.1:0-451 GCF_001447785.1 Gekko japonicus
TGATGACCTAATTCTTACAACAATACACAAATTATATGGTCTGATACCATTATGACATTGAGATTGAAAGTTTGTACCTTAAAGAAATAATGCAACGTGTTGTATGATTATTACTGGTGTACATGCAGTTTCACGAACAGAATATTCTGTATATTAACAGTAAAGAATTAACCTCAATACAATTTTAATAATGCATTTTCCAGCTTTTTTGAAAGCTAGATTTCTGTGTCTCTAGCTTCCAGTTTATTTTTCAGTTTAGAGGAACAAAAGGCACCTCAGTGGAGCAAGTACAGAGTTCTATAAAGTGAGTCATAACTGGAACTCTGAACCACAGAGAACCTTTTTAGAATTTAACAGGCTGGCAAAGTCATGAGCTTTCACAACAATATGGTATGTCAAAACTCAAAGAATGTCACATGATGGGGGACTGTAGAGGAAGTTTACAGGAAAC
>NW_015259296.1:0-451 GCF_001447785.1 Gekko japonicus
AAAAACTGAAGAAGATACTTTTAAAAGTTGAATTAAGTAGTCCTGCAGTGGCCTCTAGTAATTAATTAGTGTTTGTGTGTTTCCAAAACACCCACATTTAATGTTGAATGAAGGGTAATTACCATTGCCAAGGAGAATGAGCTAACACAAGGGCTTGTTCATAAATCCTTTTCAGCATGCAAAACAGGATTTAGACTGAATTCAGATGTAAGGCCTCAGAATATTTGATGAAGTTACAGTAGGTTTTGCAGAGGTTATAGTGGGAAGTTTCTTAGTGAGGGTACTTGAATCAGAGTGCTCTACTGCTAAACTGACAGTGTAGCCAGTTTTTCCTTGCTCTATTATTATTTTTCTTTTATAAATTTTAAACTCCCTGTTGCATTTGCACAGAAGTAAAACACTGCAAATAGTGTGTGGTGATTTGATATGTTAGCATGGACCTGTTCTGGAA
>NW_015259297.1:0-451 GCF_001447785.1 Gekko japonicus
GAGGACCTTGCCTGCTTAGATGCACAAGAGCATCAAGTGCCGGATCCAGAGTGTCCCGCAAAGGAGAACGTCCCAGAGCAGCTCCGGACGCGGGAGAGCTCGAGTAGGGAGAGCGGCTCCGAGATCTTTGGCGGGGCAGAAGTTTCCCAGCAGGGGCAGTGGGACGAAGAAGAGCCAGAGGAGCCGGTGAGCACGTTGGTGTTTCTCGAGAGGAAATCAGGTTTTTGAGAAAGAGGTTCTGCCAGGTGCCTGGTCAAAGCATTCCCTAAAGTGTCCCCGGAAACAAACGGTGCGCCCTTTTTGGGATAAGGAAATGATGGAAGATGCCCACGGGGTCTGTGACCCCTTCTGGATAATTCTCTGACCCTGAGCTCTGCCCCACTGTTTGCAGAGAGGGGAATCCATACTGGATGTGTGTGGAGGACAGAAGATATCAACTGCTTTAGTGGTT
>NW_015259298.1:0-451 GCF_001447785.1 Gekko japonicus
ATGGCTCAGGCTCAATACATCTCACACAGTTTTTCTGCTGCGATCATGAGAGCAAGACCTACGGTGCCATAACGGCAAGTGCACTACAATATCACACAAGCACTGCCCACTAAATGGCGGAGGTTAATCAGGCCTGCCAGGAACGACCGTCTCCATCTGCTGTGTGTCAGAGCCTTCCCTTTCCTGGATCGTCTCTTCCCAAGCTGCAGACAATCTCCGCGGAGCTGGAGTGGAAGTACAGGCCTGGGCCTTGTTTGACACAGCTGGAATGGCAAGAAAATGCCCACTGGAGGTGTCTGTGAGCGGCAGTGACACACTCAGTTTTGACAGCCACACTCGATGTGACAGCAAGGTCAACTGGGGACTCGAGCCGTTCCAGAGTTGTTGGGCACAAGATACACAAGCACAGGAAGCCGCCTAATACTGAATCAGACCCTTGGTCTGCCCAGGT
>NW_015259299.1:0-451 GCF_001447785.1 Gekko japonicus
GAGAGGGGTCATTTCTCCTAGCCCCACTGTCTAAACTTTTAAAAATTCAGCAATCCGAGACTAGCGTTTCATCACTAGTCTCGGATCACTGAATTAATTTTTTTTTAAAAAAAAGATGGAAGGGGATCAAAATGTTGTGAGAGAGGATGCCGTCTGCCGCTGGCAGACATTGTTCACATTGGTGGAGATAGATGGGCAGGAACGACTATGAAGTGGGCGAGGCAGTTGACGTCAAGGGGCAGTGAAAGGCGGGACAGAAAACGCCACCCCAAAAAAAGTCACCATAAAAGAGCACTCCCAAAACATGGGAGGCAGGCCAAGAAACCAAAGCTAGCCCAGAAGCGAACAAAACAAGTGGGGAAAGGGTTGGAAAAAGACAGATCTCTAAACCTGAACACGAAAGGAAAGTGCCGTGTGTAAAAGGCCAGAGAGTGATTAAAATGTGGAATTT
>NW_015259300.1:0-451 GCF_001447785.1 Gekko japonicus
AGCAGTTCTCCAGGGTCTCAAACAGAGGTCTGTCACATCATCTACTTCTTGGTCTTTTTAACTGTGCGGATGCTGGAGATTGAACCTCGGACCTTCTGTATGTAAAGCAAATGATCCACCACTAAGCCACAGCCCCTCCTAATTTGTTTCCTTATTCTGTGTTGTGACCTGATGTGAGCTGAGGAACCTTCTTCCCTCTACTTTAATTTAATAATCACCTTTCTTATTTTCTTTAGCCTTATTTGATTCTAACGGCCATCCTTCGCTCAAGGCTTACCACTTGCCTGACCATGGTGGATAAATTCCCACCCACCCCTCTCACATGCACAGTCATTTGAGCAGAGTGAGAAAAAAATGGAGGGAATGATGTTTTGGATGTAATGACATCACTTCCAACCCTCTAGGAATTGCCTTTAAACTCCTAGAGCATCACAGCATCTGTGGTGCTCCC
>NW_015259301.1:0-451 GCF_001447785.1 Gekko japonicus
TTTTTTCCAGCTGGATTTGTTTAATATTTTAATGGACATTTTGTTTTTTCTGATATGCTTTTGCTTTGTTCTGTCGGAAACTGCACTGAGGATATAAAAATGGCAGGATATAAATATTGGAATGAATAAATCAACATGGGGAATAGAGTGTGTTGCATTCCAGGGACTGAAGAGAGATGAGGCAATCTGGCATTCTTTTTACCCCACCCCTCCAAATCCAATTCCTCATATTCATCTGAAGCCAGGTCCATCTTCCAAAAAGCCATGGCACTCCTGGAAAGTAGTAAGTTTGGCAGTATTGATTTGAAACTTCTACCAATCACTTACTTGGACCCTAAATTATCAGGTGTTCAACATAAGGCCTTCTTTGTGTTTAATTTCAGTATAGATAGCAAAACATACTAGTCTGCAGTTCAGAAGAATAGGCAATTTGACTCATAAATGTTCTGAC
>NW_015259302.1:0-451 GCF_001447785.1 Gekko japonicus
TTTCCTCCTCCTCCTCCTCCCAGCCCCCCATGTGGTTAGATGCCCGAGACAGAAATTGCCCCTGACAGATGCTCCTTTGAACTTTTCCTCTCTGAGCATTTTCAGCACCGTGTCTTGCATTCCTGAGATAGCTTTGATTGCTGTGGATGTTGGCACATGAAAATGCTTTGCCCGCCTCTTGCCCCAGACTCGGAGGACCAGACAGATGAGGAGGAAAGTTAAATCTTGGAATGGGTTTCCCAGCCGATGCCCGGAGAATGGAATGAAAGTCGGTTGCTGAAGCTCAGTGTGTCTCCGCCTCCTTGGGAAGCTGCTGTAGGTTCCATGACTAAGCCGTGGAGAAGGTGGATCGATGCATTTCATGGTCCTTTCAACCAATATTTACCTTTTTAAAAAAGCGTCTCTATATCTATCTTTAGAAATAGAGCCAGGTTGGTGTAGTGGTTAGGAG
>NW_015259303.1:0-451 GCF_001447785.1 Gekko japonicus
TGACATCACTTCCGTGTGACATCATCATGTCGGAGACATCGCGGGGGGTCACAGCTGTTGGGAGCGGGGCTTCCCCTCCAACTGGCTGGAGGAGGGGGGAGGAGCCCACGAAATCGGGGAATCCCTCACTTCCACCTGGGGACTGGCAACCCTAGTCCGAATCCATGTGGTTCAGTCAACACAAACCAAGCAATGGCCTACAGAACAAAGACAGGGACTTTACTGCAAGGTCATCTTCATCCTCCTTTGCCCCATCTCTTTCCCAGGCAGCTAAAATCTGGAAGCAAATGCTTTATCAACAGTACTGTCAGTCCACCTCTAGACCGAGTAGTACTGCGCCACAGAGGGAGATGTGTACACAGAGCAATCATGACACAAGATGAAGAATGTGGCATTGAGCCGCAATAGACTCAAGGCAGACCCATCCACGGGGCTTTCGAAACAAGAGACA
>NW_015259304.1:0-451 GCF_001447785.1 Gekko japonicus
GAGTAACTCTGTTAAGGATTGCACTGCAACATCTCTTTTTGTGTGCGCAGCCAAAGGCCCTAGAAATGCATTCCAAAAGCATTTTCAGAGAAAGAAGTAAATCTAATCTGAACGTACAGCAAACAGGATTACTACTAGCCCCTGGTGAACAATCATAATTAAAGGATGGTAGAACCGTTGAACTCAGCCCGGTCTAGGTGGGATCAAAGGAAAATCGAAGGACCGCCACCCAGGCGTAATTAAGAAAGGCAAGCTTGAAATGTACCAAGCAGAAAGGACAAACACTTCCTATGCAAGAACATGAGGCCGTTGTGTGGAAAGATAAAGGGATCATGAGGCCAGCAGGAGGGAAGCTACATTTGGGGGAAGCCCAAAATGCCCTTTCAGTTATACTACGAAGGAACTAATAAGAATGCACTGGACTGCGGACAGAGGGGCCGGCTGCATCTAG
>NW_015259305.1:0-451 GCF_001447785.1 Gekko japonicus
ACCTTTATTTTAAAGTACAACTTTCTTGTTGAAAGCTAGTAAGAATTTCTCTACTGAAAAGATTGCAACAAATAGGATTGTGCTGTGCCTGAACTGCACTTTGCTTCTGTCTGTGCATCAGCTGAAAAATGCCTATCTCTTAATTGTACTAAATGCATATACATGAATAAAACATTATATTAATATTTTGAATGCATGCCTATAGAGGTAAAGGGTACCCGTTCTGTGGCAACATGTCTGCTCAAGGTCCACTGATGTGAATGGCACTGCATAAGGATGTAAAACATACATTTCAGTGGGCCATGCTAGTGAGTGTTTCCTATAGGATAGGTGGGGATGTCTTTTATTGGAATATATCTGGTTGCCGAAGAACTGCTATCACAGGTCAGAGTAGGTGTTTCCAGCCACAGTAGTGGCTAATAGCCATGTGAAGAAAGTATTTGGAATAATT
>NW_015259306.1:0-451 GCF_001447785.1 Gekko japonicus
TTTTTCAAGATGTACGTCCACTCTAGGCAAACTGCAACATACAGATGATTACCAGGTGAACTTACCTGGCTTGACTCCTGGTTGGATTGGCTCAGTGATCGTTGATCAAGCCAGCATCAGTGTAACCTTAGCCAATGTGGCACAACAAGAACTGTCAGCTTATGAAGCAGAAGCGCTTCTCCAAGAGGCTGGGAAAAGCACAGTGGAAGCTGGTGCCAAGTTGTCCCAAACCAGCAAGATCATGGACAAGGTCTCCATGACTTCAGAACATGGCTCCAGTAAAAACTGCCCACTGTTCTTTGCTGACGTCTTAGCTAAATCAGACCAACCCAAATTAGGAGACAGATCATGAAGATTTCCTTTTCAGGGCAACCAGCTAATCTCTCACACAGGAGGAAGCTGCAGAGGGATGGCGACTCTGCTCATGCAGGGACCATATTAGACAAGCTAA
>NW_015259307.1:0-451 GCF_001447785.1 Gekko japonicus
CCCCACCTGAACTGTGACAGGAACAATATAAGATTGTGGAGGACCAATAAAGTTCCGTTCAAGAGTTGAGCTAATGTTTTAGCCTGGGAAAGTTTGAGGGCTGCTGGAATGTATTGTCCCCCCTTGATGCGTGAAAATTTGGCTATAGCTTGAACTGCCTTTTGTCATATTTCTGCTTTCTGCTCACAGTGAGCTTTCAACGCATCAGATGCTTGTATAATCATGCCTAGATACTTAAAACTAGTGACTTGCTCAATCTTCTGTCCATTAATACTCCACATCCTCTATTTAAATTTTTTACTAAAGGCCATCACTTTAGTTTTTTGATAATTTATTTGTCATGAAGTGGGAGTCTCAGTGGGGTGGTAGGCGAAGGGTCTGGCTGCAGGGCGTCAGATTTGCAGGTGAGGGACACTTAGCGTAGCCTCAGACTGAAGGTACAGAGGGGGTT
>NW_015259308.1:0-451 GCF_001447785.1 Gekko japonicus
TTAAGAGGCTATCTAGATCGGGAAAATGGTGCAGGAGAAAGGGTTAAGCAGACGTTGAAATATCTGCCACTGGCAAGCTCTTGTGATAGGCCAGAAACCAGCAGGAGACTACTATAAAACTCAAGATGGCAGTCCTAAACCCAATTTGGTAAGATTTTTCTCCCTCACTGAGTAAACATGTACAAAATCAGACAGATTGAGTAGCTAGGATTTATAGGATCACTCAGAAAAAGCATAAAGATTGGATTCTGCTTAATTTGATCCAAGGCTCATGAACACACAGATTCATAACCTGTTTTCAGTGCCAAGATTATGTTCTGCAACTGCCAATGTGGTAATAATTAAATAGATGGATGGATGGTAGATTTCTTTTGTCCATGTGCAGAGTGCTTTGCCTGACTACCAAACTGCCAAGCTACCAAGCACACATCTGGGATTACAAGTACTTTCC
>NW_015259309.1:0-451 GCF_001447785.1 Gekko japonicus
GCTACCCACCTGATTCTATCTTCAAGGTAAATCTCATGGTGGCATAATAAGTTTTTTTCCCCAGCGGTCATACAATTGTCATGGATCTGTATAATGAACAGGCACAGACAACTTCAGCTAACAATAATCATTTCAGAGTCTCATACACTGTCAGGATGCCAAGCACACTAAGAAAGAAGAGGCACTCAATAGACATAGCATAAACTACTTCCTCAATCCTATGGGTGCATCCTGACTAGGCCATAACACAAGTTACCAGCTTGCCTACTCTCAATATTTTGCAGAAACAATACATCAAGTTTTATATCAGGAAATGAGTAAGATGGAAAATAATGTTCGCTCTTAAGTACTGCCAGTGTGGGACTGTATCCATTTTCCACACATTAAAAATGCACAAAAATGAAACTCAACACAAGTTACCACTTGCTGCTACTGCTTGTTTTAATGTAGG
>NW_015259310.1:0-451 GCF_001447785.1 Gekko japonicus
CTCCATTAAATTGCTGAGCGGTTGGGTTACAGCGTTACTGACCTTTCCCTGTTTTGCGAAGTAGCCCCAACCCAATCTACCCCAGGTGAGAAGCTCTTACAGTGACACCACATCCCAAAATGTAAGAGCAAACCTAGCCTTTTTGTTAGGATACGCTAATTTGCCATCTCACCACATGCGGACACTCACATGAGATCGTTTTACCATTTATAAAATTCATCTTGCCGACGATCATGGAACTCAGCACTCAGAAACTCTCAGAATCAAAATGAGACAAGATGCTGGGAGCCCTGTTTTCCAATGCCCTGTTCTTTATGCATAGCAACTGTATTGGGGTGGGTGGGTGTGCATAGGATAGACAGAATTTACCCTTTCCCCACCAAGGCCATTTTCTTTCTGGCTGGCAATGGCCTGGAAGAGCTGCTATGTGTCATGGGCATGGATGAGGATG
>NW_015259311.1:0-451 GCF_001447785.1 Gekko japonicus
CAGGCACCACCTGAAGGTTGGCAACCCTAACTGGTTCCCTTGGAGGAGAGTGCCCTGTAGGTTTTGGGTGTCTTTGGTAATGTTTTGCTTTATTTATGGATACACCGGCAGAGGCACAGGTGGCACTGCCGTGGGGTTGGCAGACCTGCTCCCCCAAGTTTCCCTCTGAATGCTTCTGTCTCCTTTCCCGCCAGCCTGAGAACTCAGCCTTCTTTCCCCCTTGCGCTGGACTGCTGGTGAATAATCTGTGGACAAAGACCCAAGAACGCTGCAGGCCCGGATTATTTTTATTGGTATTCCAGGCCCCCTCGGGTGTGTATCGGACAGAAAAAAGCTGCACAAACTGTTAAAAAGTAAACAGAAGCATATACGTAGAATGAGGCTGTAAAGTTGGCTGAATTGTGTCTGATTATAGATCCAGATTGATGGGAAAGATTGAAGTTCAAAGAAG
>NW_015259312.1:0-451 GCF_001447785.1 Gekko japonicus
TTAGGGAGGGCTGACCCAAAGCCCACTTGCAGAGGCATCACGACCCACTCTTGGGTCTTGACTCCTGACCCAGAGGTTGGGAAACGCTGCAACAGATAAGCCAGGGCAGAGAATCCTGAATAAGGTTTGCAGGACCTTGGAGAGCTCCCAGTTTGTTACTCCATCAAAAGCCAGTGCTTCATTGAACTAAAGGGCAATAAAAGAACCCTGCAGCCGTCCACAGCTCTCTCCTCAGCCAAATGACCTCTACCTGCACTTTCCATTATCTCAGCAGGGGCTTAGGGTGGTTGCCGTCCTGCGGAAAGATCTCCACTGTACAGTCCAAGTTAGGAGCGGTGTGCAGCTCGAGTGGTCTGCAGATTGGCCCCCCCAAACCCCACCACTCTGGGACTGTGACACGGGCAGACTTAAGGTTCAGCAAAGCAGGATCCTTCACTTCCAGGTCCTTGGC
>NW_015259313.1:0-451 GCF_001447785.1 Gekko japonicus
TGCTTTGAGGGTATGTCATGTTCACATGAGTAGGATGCACTGTCAAGACCATGTCTTCTCCAGGATGATGTTCTGAAATGAAGGTTCATCTTCCTCCATCTATGGGAAAACGTAGCAGTTTCAAAACCTGAGCTAAGGAGGTGATCTCGTATCTTGAGGCAATGCTGGATCCGGATGAGGCTAATGGGACAGACAAGATTTAGGCAGAACTGGGACCAGACAAAAGGCATGAAGGAGCTCTGGGTGCAGCCAAGGACATACAGTCAAGAGCTGTTGCCACTTTTTGCTCCTTTCTGTTCATTTTTACCAGGACTGCTGGAAGACGGACACAGCAGGGGGAAATGCAGGTGTCCTCCAGTGAGGTGGTATTCCTGACTTCTTACCCATTTCTATTGAATGAATTGATTAGAGAGGTGAGTTTTATGTTTAAAAAATGTCAGGTATGGATGAG
>NW_015259314.1:0-451 GCF_001447785.1 Gekko japonicus
CGTGACCCCTTGTGCAGTAGGGCAGCGGGGAAATGTTTCCATTCGTCGTTCTCATTGTAGGCACGAAGGATTTTTTTTGCTCTCTTTAAATGCCCGCATCAGGCTTTATGACGCAGTGAGAGAGAGAATCACAGTCCTGAAATAGTATTTCCATATCTGCCCGACAGACCATTACAAGCCCGCCATCTCCCATCGGGATCTGAACAGCCGCAACGTGCTGGTGAAGAATGACGGGACGTGCGTTATCAGTGATTTCGGCCTCTCCATGAAACTGACGGGAAATCGGCTGGTGCGCCCTGGCGAGGAAGACAATGCAGCAATCAGCGAGGTGAGCATGGATGGAAGTTGCAAAGGTGAACGGGGCTAAATGATGCATCACGGAAGGGAAGCCTCCTTTGAGCCGTTCCTTTGCCACCTCAACAAGAAGCTTGGTAACGGGATGGCATCTCTG
>NW_015259315.1:0-451 GCF_001447785.1 Gekko japonicus
GGGCCCCATGTTAGCTACGGGCCTGAGTGCACTGCTAGCATTCTGCTAAAGGAAAGCTGGGGAAGCTAGAAGCCTGAAACAGAGCTGTACCCAGGTGGGCTTGACACCTACTCCCACCAAGCCAAATCAGCGGGGTTACCTGGACCCGAACCCAATCAGTAGCTTCCAGAGATCTAGGAATACAGAGCCTGGTGTATCCCACCTACTAGTACCCCAGTACCGTTGGGCCCCTGCCAATGTAGCCACCCAGCTGCCACAGTCCTTGCAAAATAACCAACACTGGTGGGTAAACCAGGTGCCAAACCTGCCAAACTGAGTGCAGGGCCAAAGAAGCAGCAGCTGCAAGCCCCAATACAAACTGGTTGCAGCTCAATTAAACAAAAAAGCAACCGATGTGCAGGAGAAAGTCATGGACTCCCTCGTTTAAAGGCTGGTCAGTGATAAGTGCATG
>NW_015259316.1:0-451 GCF_001447785.1 Gekko japonicus
TTATGGGGTCTTATTTTATATTTCATTTGTGAGGTAATTGTAGAGGTAGACGGACACTCGCAAAAGACTCCGCAAATCCAGTGGTTAACAAAGCAGAATTGGTTTCTGTTTCTTTCCCGCTCAGACTGTTTCTGCCTTCAGCATTTGTGTTACCTTCACAAATATGGGATCGAGAGCTTCCATTGCCGGGATAAGAAACCCCTTTTGGTATTGTTCCTGACAAACTGTTAACTCACAAACTGGAGCTACATTGCCATTGATTACTGTCTCTTTTTCCTCCCAAGGACAAATGTAGTTAACTGATATCCATTGCACTTGACAGCAATAATACCAGCTATTTATGTGCTTTCTGCATAAAGTTACTTATTTCAGATAGACAAGTTAGGTCTAAGAACATGAATTGCTGTAGAAAGACCACCTAGCACTAAATCCCAGAACCATGCAGTAACAG
>NW_015259317.1:0-451 GCF_001447785.1 Gekko japonicus
GAAACCGGTGTGTGTGTGTACACATGTGGCACTGTGTCCCCGATATGATGATGTCACTCTACACCCCTACTGGAATGACCCCCAAATCCCCCCACCGGGTAGAAGATAGGATCTGGCAACCTTAGCCTGATTGGATAAAAATGGATTCATGAGTTTCTGGGTTGTCTTTTGAGGCCCTGCCTTGAGCTTAAGGTAGCATGAATCCATGTAGCCTCACCAGCTTGATCAAGGAAAGGAGCCATCTTCTGGACTAAATAAAGATGGTAAAAAAGTATTCTTCTGCCACCTAATTAACTTGCTTCACCTGAGGTAATGCTGGGTCCAATATGGCCCCTAGACAAAAATCAGTGAGGGTCAGCTGAACCCCATCAAATGGGAGCAGCACAGTGCCCTGCAAGACTTTCGCCTTGCCTATCAGCGTCACCTCTGTCTTGGCAGGATGCAGTTTGAT
>NW_015259318.1:0-451 GCF_001447785.1 Gekko japonicus
ATAAATCATTTTAAATGTTGGAATCATCGGGTTACTATTGCCCATTTATTTTCATCTGTGGGAGAGCTGCATAAAAACAAAATGATTTTGGGGCATACAGTTATTGTTCGCTGCACAACATTTACTCATAGTTCAATCCTTAGAAGTGTTACACCATTCTAAGCTACGAAGGGTGTAACTCTCTTTAGGATTGTGCTCTAGGAACATAAACCTCAAGACAGAGTAGCAAATTGAATGTATGTACTAATTGGAATACATATTGTAAAGAACTACCACTGGAAAAACATTTTGTTATTCATTGATATGTGTATATGTATTCTCTTTTTCTTGATACTAAATTTATTACAAAAGGGAGCACTACATTATACTATCATTTTCTCATTTGTACAATGAGAACATTAAGAGCACACATTTTAATGCGTGCAACAAAGAATTATTATTATTATTATTA
>NW_015259319.1:0-451 GCF_001447785.1 Gekko japonicus
GCGTGTTTATGTGATGCTGTGGTGAGACTGCTTTGTTATAAAAGCCGAGACGCTTTGCGAAAGCAGCGCACTGTCAAGAGAAGGAAGTCCTTAATCGTGCAGAGCGGAGGCATGCCTCAGGGAAGCAGGGAGCGCATAGGGAGGTGGGAGGAGGAACTGGTTAAGGAACCGTCCACCAAGAGATGCTCAGTTTTGCGCCAGGCGCTCAGTGGTTTGGCGGCTCAGCCTGTCGGCCGCCAAGCCTCTGCCCGAGGTTAATCGGCTTTTTCCTGCTTTACAGCTGGAGAACATCGGCAACTTCCTCAAGGCCATCACCAGATACGGGGTGAAGCCCCACGACATCTTCGAAGCGAACGACCTCTTTGAGAACACGAACCACACCCAGGTCCAGTCCACCCTGATCGCTCTCGCCAGCATGGTAAGAGATCACAGAATCACAGGGTTGGAAGGA
>NW_015259320.1:0-451 GCF_001447785.1 Gekko japonicus
AAGATTCAGCACTGGTCTGATGCCCTGAAAAACACAAAGCACACACAGCATGAACCATTTTGCTCCTGAAAAAGTTAGGTCACCATGTGCTGAAGGATTTAACGGCCACCGTCAGAACTTCCACTGTTATCAGGAAACTCAAAAACACGGACCAATGAAGTGGAATCTCATCATTTCTGTATGGCGCATCCTGAAATTCTTTAGTTTTAAGTAGTAAATATCTAATCCTTCTCACTTAAGCCCTAAAACAGATATGGGACAAAAAAATAACCAGGAATTAGGTTATTCCTATTAGCATCTACAAAAGCTAGCACAACCCCACCACACACTGCCGCTGTAATTAATGTAATAAGACTTCAGTCAATCAGAGCTCAAAAACCTCATCTGAAAAGGTTGTCTACATCTACAGGTTGCCTCCATATATTTTATCTGTAACCCAAGGGGCATTTGA
>NW_015259321.1:0-451 GCF_001447785.1 Gekko japonicus
CACAATGAGCATATGACCAGGCCCAGAACAGCAGCTCAGGAGTCTGCAGAGGCCAGTATTACTTTGTGGACCAATGCAGACATCTAACATTGTCTTCGAGCACCGTCACTTACAAATGCCCTGGAAGAGTAAAACTACCTTCTACTGCAGCGGCTGCAGTGTATACGCACCATCACACGCAAACTCCAAAACCTCCCCATTCACCAGCCCATCATATTGGCAAATCACCCCAGTAAGTATCCACTAGACTGGCAACCTAACTGACAGGAAACTTCTTGGGTCACAGCAGGACATGCAAAGCTCTGTGTGGGGCCAAAACATGCACACACATCCCCTCTGAGTATACCAGAGTCCTGCCTTCAAGGGAGGCAGTGCCCAACAGCCACACAGAACCACCACCACCCATGAAATCAGGGCCCAAGGAGGAGGAGTAGAAGGGAAGTAAGCAGAA
>NW_015259322.1:0-451 GCF_001447785.1 Gekko japonicus
CAATTGGGAACCAGAAAACTTGGAATTTTTCTTGGGCAACATCTATCAGAACAATGGGACCATATGGGGAGATGTTGCCCAATAGAAAGTAATCCCACAGCCAAATTCTCCAAGTGTGTACAAATAGCTATTTAATGAACAAAATTGAATCAAACATGAACCACCCACAAAGGTCTATAGACCTCCCTAGATGACACTCCATTTCAGTCAAATTTCTTGGGCAACATGCCAAGAAATGGGCTGTTCCACACATCTCACAGCAACAAACATGAGTTTGCCACTGGGTATTCATTCTGCGGGGATCCACTGCCAGTCCTAGCTCCAGTGAATACACCTGCCCCATATGCTCTTTTCCAAGCTGCTGGCAACAGCTCACCAAGGCAATAGGCAGCCACTCTTCCCATCTCATCAACCTAACATCCTTTCAACAAAAGGTGCCAGGGACATGAGA
>NW_015259323.1:0-451 GCF_001447785.1 Gekko japonicus
AGACCAGATCCCTCCCTTCAGAGGAAGTAAACTGGGTGGTTTTGTCTGAACACAATAGACACCACAACCTTCATCTGCTATGGCGTAAATGGTTTCTAAAGTTACATTGTTTGGTTGTGGTGTCTTGACTGTACACGTGTCAGAGCTGGAGTTAGAACAGTAATACTGGTGTCTAGGAAGCCAACTGTGCTGTGACCGCCTTTTGTAGAGGGCCTGTAAAAGTGGGGAAATGAAATATGCATGCAAAGCTGCTTTTGGGGAACCTGAGTGACCCATGTTTTCCAGAGGCATATCTATGCCGTTTAGAAACCTATGTGCCAGATCTGAGTTTCATACCTCACAGAGTTGCTGCAGAATACAAAAGCCTTTCGCAGGTGGTTTCCTAAAGTGATCATAACACATAGCACATCTAGCTTTCCTTCCCGCTTTCCCCCTTTTTGTTCCCCCCCGT
>NW_015259324.1:0-451 GCF_001447785.1 Gekko japonicus
CCTCAACAATGAACTCTTTAGGTGGTCTGAGGCAAAGTCACTCTGAACTCAGCTTCAGCTCCTCCCCTGCAATACGAGGATGCCTATACTTTCCTACCTCTCAGGGTTGTTGTAAGTAATGCCACAAGACGATGTATGGAAAGAGCTTGGAAACCTTGGAAGTACTATACAGATGTTGAGATTTTGATTCCTATAGATGGGCAGGAGCCTCTAGCAGCCACTGTCTGTCTAGACTGACTGTGCAAATCCTAAGGATACGAAACCCTTTTGAACAGACCTGCCTACTCACATGCCCAGCTACCTTTTCACTGGCAACACACTGTGATGTTGTGAATCTTTGGGCAGCTGCCCAGCCAGACTGTCCTTGGCACCAGATCAGGGCCAATTCAAATTTATACATTCCATACACGGGGATCAGTGGCCAGATGTAAAATGCATGCGCCTTTTGTCA
>NW_015259325.1:0-451 GCF_001447785.1 Gekko japonicus
CCATATTAAGCTAACGCTACACAATCTAGACTGGTTTCCAGTTAATTTCTGGGTGCAATACCTACTGCTGGTTTTGATCTTTAGAGCCCTGATAACTTAGACCCATAACCTGAAGAACTGCCTCCACCCATAACAATCAACCCAGGGAGCCTTCCTCTAGGAAACAGCTTTAGCAGGACTGCAGTTAGTCGCAACCTGAATGAGGGAGGAATGTTTTGTTGACCCCCAATTTTGGAACTCCACCTCTTAGAAGTTGAGAACAGCTGCTTCTGTTCTGGATGGCTTTGAAGGTAGGCTTTTCCTGGAGGGCCTTTGAGACAGATCAGTAAGAAATGGTGTGGCAGGTGGAGTGACACTATTAGACGATTTATTTTTGTTGTTTGTTGTTTTTACTGTGTTTAATTTTTGCTATATTTCCATTGAATTTTACTATACTGGCTTTTAGTTGACT
>NW_015259326.1:0-451 GCF_001447785.1 Gekko japonicus
TGCTAACAAGGAAAGACTGCAGAACACATATCCCACCAGTGCCAGGAGAATTCCTTTGACTAGCAACGCATTTCCAGCCACAGTGTGAAGTGATTTTTTCTTACCTTTAAAGATACAAGTGGTCTTGGACCTGGTATGTACCTCACTGGAGGATAAGTGGAAGTTAATAATTAAGACAAGGTCCTTTGTATCACGACACCTCATCTTTGGAACACCCTTTATTTGATTTGAGTTTTAAATGCCAGAGGAAGATCGCATTTTCTAGGCATTTTCTGATTGTTGTCAAGAATCTTCATTTTCATGCTTGATGTATCTTATTTGCTCTGCAACTTTTTCATTGCTTCTCCTTTTTTATTCTTTGATTTTATTGCATAGGGTTTTTTATTGTAACTGTTGCTTAATTTTAACCCATTGATTTCATTTTTATTGCTTTAACTGTCATAAGACACTT
>NW_015259327.1:0-451 GCF_001447785.1 Gekko japonicus
GTTAACGATAGGACATTTTGGAGGTCGTTAGTTCATAGTGTTCCCATAAATTGGAAAGGACTTTAGGGCTACAACCCTCTAAACTTACAGGTACTTCCTAAGTTCCCAGCCCAGAGTTGGCAACCCTCATTCATGGACCATGAGAGCACATGTAGGTAAAATGATGGTGTTTCTCAGCATCAGACAATGGTGGTTTTCATGTATTATTTTTGTCTTCCTCAGTTGGCGATGCCTCGTGAGACTTTTCTGCCATAAGCCAATTGCGTTCAGCTCTCAAGTTCAATCTATAAATGAATTCAGCTCGTTTTTTAATTCCACGGCGGTGGTCTTATGGGTGACATGAGCTAATTCTTTCAAGTCATTGCAGAACGTTTCAGATCCATCGGGGTGTGACGTGTGACCTCATTAGCCAAATTCAGGTTAAAAGGAAAAGAAGAGATTGGATTTATAC
>NW_015259328.1:0-451 GCF_001447785.1 Gekko japonicus
TTGTTTTTTTAGAAATGACACTGCTGGCGCAGGCATGATGCCTTGGGACTCAGGGGTAAGCAGCGTCCTTCTCCCTTGGTGTTTGCAAAATCAGTGCTGTCAGCGGGTCAGTGGGCGGCAGAGACTCCTAGCACCCGGCAGGATCAACTTTTCACAAAGGAGGAAGAGGTGGAGGCTGCAACATCTTTGGAGAGACGCTTGGAGTTGTGGCTTGCTAAAAAGAAGGGCCTGCTCTCCTCAGACAGAGGGCAAGAAGGAGACCGGTTGCTTCTCACACGCTGCAGGTATTAAACTAGATTAGCAAATCAAACAAACCTGTGCTACTGATGATTATGGCTGTTTATGAATTGTCACAGTGTTTGTATTGTATGCATTTGAACTTGACAGAAGAATGCCACAGACTGTACCTCTTACACTTCATAGCCTTTTGAGCTGTTTATTTTTGTTTAAT
>NW_015259329.1:0-451 GCF_001447785.1 Gekko japonicus
CAGCTTAGAGGGAACACTGCAAGCCACCCAGGGCTGAGTCAGTCCTGATCCTGCAAACTCTCCCTCCTGGAGACCCTCTAACCATGCTGTGAGTTTACGAGATCCCTTCGGGTCTCTTGGTTAATACAATACAAGAAATGCCCTAACATTTTAAGCATGGAGAAAAGACAGCGCGATTGCAGTGGATGGCGTGCGCATTGTGAAAGAAAGCTGCAGTGACCTGAGTGCGACCCAGAACTTCTGCAGACAAAGAGCTCTAATGACTGCCTTTGACAATCCTCACCTGGGTGGGCCTTCGGGGAGTTCTTGCTGTGCTTTGTGCTTAACACAGGTGGCCGGAGGCACCATTGAAGCATGCAAGGCTGCGATGATCCTGAGTAACATTCATCGGCTCAAGCCTCTCCACGGTGACAAGTTCCTTCACTGGCCAGATGGCTTCATCCGCCTGCAT
>NW_015259330.1:0-451 GCF_001447785.1 Gekko japonicus
AGCCAATCAGATCTCCAGTGGCCAGTCAGGAACCCTGTTGGACCAAAGCTCCTTTGGGCCTCGCCCGCTCTCTAAAAACGCTTGACCGGTGCCAGGAAAGGGACTGGCGGATGCCATGGCGCTTGCGGGCAACACGTTGGTGACCCACGCTGTAGAAAGTAATCGGTGCTTTCTTCATCTTTCCCAGCCATCGGAAGTGGGCCATACCCAGGCCAACTGAAGAGTTCACTCTTGGTAATGCACCCTCCCAGCGAGCTGGGAGCCACTCCACAGTAAGAGCATGCGAATGCGACTCCTGCCTGGGTCTTCTTGACATCTGCTGCTTTGGTTTCTGAGCCGGAAAAGGTTCCAGGTTCAGTCGCTGGCCTTTCCTGCAGAAAGCATCCAGTAGAACTGCACTGGCTGCCGATCAGATCCGGATCAGGGTTAGGGTTTTGGCCTTTAAAGCCCT
>NW_015259331.1:0-451 GCF_001447785.1 Gekko japonicus
GGGGGGGGGGGAATTAGATCACAGGACATCCCCCAACCTAATGCACACCTCGGCTCCCCTGCAGCTGTTGAAATCTCAAAACTGTTGCCCATCGCCAAGCGGCACCGATACGGGACGCACTCGTCGTCCCGTCTGCCCCTTCGCAAACAAAACGGGAGGTTATCTAAGGTAAACGGCTTCCCATTCGGCCGAGGGGTAAACCCCCACGCTGGCTTGGAAGCAGCGCGGGAAAGAGAACAGCCCGCCTGGCCTTTTTATCAGAACGCGTCCCTGTTTACGAGCTGGGACCAGAGCATGTGGATTTGCACCTGACCGTGAATTTCCAGGTAGAGTCAAAAAATAGATCCGCCGCTCCTAGTCCCTATCAGCCGCGCCGGCGCTGTCTAATTCAGAAAGGACACTTTGCACCTCCACCGTTGTCCTGGGCGCTTTGCCTGCCCTTGGCGAGCCA
>NW_015259332.1:0-451 GCF_001447785.1 Gekko japonicus
GCCTGAAACACATTTTGAAAAGCAAGATTAAACATTGTGTACTTCCAACATCAGTGGATCTTTTCACCTCTACAGGGTGGCTACGGGAATCATATGACGGTGATGCCACTAAGCTGAGACTGCTTCCATGTGGGGGTTTTCACATGTGTGGAAAGCAAGAAGTGTCATAACATGATGTCATACTAAGGATTCAGGTGTAAGATGGTGACAGACAGACGCTCCACAGACTCACAATGGCATTCCCAGGGCTTTCCCCTTTAAATGAACCTACTTTTTTTCAGTTTAAAGGAGAATGTTCAGAGTAGCTGGGGGGGGTGTCCATGTGGCCACTGCAGGGAGATGAAGGAGGAGCTAAGTTCTGCTTTAAATGGGGGTGGGACAACCTGTGTTTGCTCACTATCACCCATTTAAAAGACAGCCCCCCCCTTTCCCTGCTGAGTTGTGCTGCTGC
>NW_015259333.1:0-451 GCF_001447785.1 Gekko japonicus
AATAGGGGACAGTTTTGCATGCTGCTACAGAAAATGTTCCTCTAGAAAGGTCTAGTTGGAAAGGCCGGAGGAGGCAGAGCAAAGGTTTTGAGCCCAGACCAAGCAGGGAGGGGAAGGGTCAGTATTGACTGACTGCTGCGTTCTCCGCCAGCTTCCATGCCCCGGCCCCCGTGACACATGTTCCACTTCATTTGAAACACAAATGTCAGTCAGCGCTGCAGGGAACTTCTTCTCCACCTGCCCTTTATTACTGCCATAAATCTCTCCCTCGCAGTGTCCCCATGTCCAAACATGATGCTCCAGGCTTCATCAATATGCAGCTCTTCCTGTGGCACACAGAGAAGGCCAGCCCTTGCTGCTTGCCCTCCTTCAGCTGTATAAAAAGGCCTCCTGCCAGCATCTACCACCACCGCAGAATGGAAAGAGAAACCAAGACAATTGCAGCCTTCCC
>NW_015259334.1:0-451 GCF_001447785.1 Gekko japonicus
CTTAAATACATATTAAACAAATTACCTTCAGAGCTTAAAAGCACTTTCAACCCTGACAGACATCTGTTTCAGTCAACCAATATATTGTAACTCCAACTTTAGGAGTTCTTTGAATCGGGCTGATCCCACTGTCACAGCAGTACAGGTATATGCAATCTGCTTCATTCAGAAGATAGAGCAAACCAGTTATTTGATTAATGTTAGTGAGGAAAGATTATCTCAATCTAGAGTGAGTCTTTCTGAGTCATACATACTTCTAGCCCAGGGATCCCCTCAGCAGTCACTTTTTCTTCCCAGAACAACCACTAGAGTCTTAAGTTGACTCTAAATTTCCTCCCTCCCACTCAGCATTCTAACATGGATGTTTCTACAAGTCTTCAAAACTCAGTGACAGGGGACTGACATGACTCAAAGCAGGGCAGGACAGCCCCCATCTGCCACAGTGACTCTT
>NW_015259335.1:0-451 GCF_001447785.1 Gekko japonicus
AACCAGCCTCCAGACATCCCTTGCCTTGAAAATCCCATGGGGGTCACCACAAGTCCCCTACGATTTGATGTCCCTTTCCACCACCAGCCGACAGTCACAGCACTTGCTTCACGCAGCCCTGTTTCCGCTCCGGTTTCCCATCCCTGCAGATATCGTTTGAATCGGTAGCAATGCTGGAAGGGAATCGCAGCTCATTGCCTTGGAGAGTTGCCTTGGTCAGGGCTGTCGGCAATAACCGGCTGGGTAGCCCAACGCCCTGACTCATCCTCATGTGTTCTTTCTGGTGGGCGGATCTCACAGCTCAACAGAGAACCAAACAGCCGCTGGAGAAGAAGCCAGGATAGGGACGCTCCGACTGGGGTAGATTGCTCTGTGGAGCGCGGCCGAGGCCGAGGATGGGCCGTGCAGCCACCAGGCCAACCAGCAATGGAAGGGCGTGCATCATGTGCAG
>NW_015259336.1:0-451 GCF_001447785.1 Gekko japonicus
TGCAAAAATACAAAAGAAAAAAGAAAAAAGAACCCCACCACCTGTTGACTGCAAAGTGTGGGTTTGGGACATCATCACTTTTTTGAGAACGCTCATATTTTATTATGATCTTTATTTACTATCACCATTATTTTATGTTCTGCTCTCCTTTGGGTACCTTCTGCCTGTTCCTAACAATGATTTCCACTGGACAAAAGAAAGAATAAAAGATTGTATTTAATGTTCACATATCTCATGCAGCAGAACGCACATAGGAAAAGCCATACGGACATTTTCCAGAATTGTGCTTTATGGCAGTTTTTGAACAGGTCTGCAACCAGAGACATGCTGTTTTCACATAAAGGACGCAGGAGGATCCGGACCTGAAAAGCTGTAAAACACATAGGATGTTTGTGTGTTTTAATTATGTGCATGATGTGGCTTTGTAAATAAATAGTTCCTAGTTAAGCAC
>NW_015259337.1:0-451 GCF_001447785.1 Gekko japonicus
CGGCTTCCCATCTTGATCTGTCTGAGTGCGTTTTTCTAGCGTAAGATTGGCTCCTTCTCAAACCACTTACTATAGCCTGCTTAATTTGAACATAATGTTGATTTTACAACAGTTAGAATTGAATTGGTTGTCTATTACAGTACTTCATAAACACACACACATGAACACAGTGTATTGCTCTAGTTACCAGAATCATAATGCCACCCTAGAATACTGAACACTAGTAAGAGTCATGGACAACTTAATTGCAGAAAAGAACAATGAAGTCAATGTACCTTGGCTGCTGGGATTTCTAATAATGCTCCAAGTTCTTCAAAGGTAATATTGTTATATAGTTTGCTTGCAGATAATAAATTATGTTCAATGACAGCTCTGTCCAAGATACTAGAACCTGAGGAGGAAAATCAAGTTTGACATGCAATGTATGCCTGGTTGTAAGTCAAACACTTTA
>NW_015259338.1:0-451 GCF_001447785.1 Gekko japonicus
AAAAAAATATGTGAGACAAATATTATCACTTAAGAATCCCACACCACCAGTGAAGGAACAAAAGTCATCTAATACCTGGAACCTACCACTCAGGAAAAGGGAAAAGACACCAACCTCTTTATCTCAGGTTCCAAGCAGCAATCCAGAGGAATCCTGTGATCAATGGTTTCAAAACCATATAGACACAACATTTAGCTTAGAGTATCATCTGCACTATAACTACTGCGGTATAGTAAAATGGACGCAAATAATATCTAGCAGAAAACTTTATACTAGAGATAAAACACAAAATAAAACTGAGACAGACTATGCTACAAGGAAGTAAAATGGTTATCAGAGATAAATGCAGCATTAAGCATTTCCTGCTTAGCAGCTGAACTTTTAATACTGTACAGCTGAACAACGAGCATCTCTTAGGAAAGTTCCCACTACTGCTTTATGACAAATTACA
>NW_015259339.1:0-451 GCF_001447785.1 Gekko japonicus
TGGCCCCTGATCTTCCCTGAGCTACGGACCTAAAGCAGAGCCTTGCATTCCTACAGAGGCAGCATACAGTAGTTATCTGCCTTGCTTGCAAAAAAAACCCCATAAGTCCTACTCTGTTCCCCTGATCCATATGAGGCATAGCTGGCACACATTAGTAAGAGCTACTAGAACACCAACCAACCAAAAGCGCACACTGAATTTTGTACTGTTTAATTCCCACTCCCCATTACTGTTGTTTCATTCAGCATAGACGGCATGTTCCAGGAGAGTCTGAGCACACCTGATGCTGCTACATTGTGAAAACTGAGCATGCCTCTGTCTGGCTGCGTGATCTAAAGGACACTCAGGTTCTACCTTCCCACCAAGAGATTTCTCCAAATAATTTCTTTTAAGTTTTGTCTTTTAGGACCAATTCATATTACAAACTGGCAGAGAGCCAGTTTGGTGTAGT
>NW_015259340.1:0-451 GCF_001447785.1 Gekko japonicus
CCTCTATATCCTAAATGGGCTGAAAGACCCTCCCCTGGGACAAGGCACTCACCCCTGAAACAAATTTCAAGTGCTGCAGAAGAATGGGATATGCCTTGATTTTGTGAACAGTTTTGCCAAAGGCTTCCTTTCATAGGATACAGGGATGTTATCCTATGGGGAGGGGGTGATTCTTGGGGATTCTAAGTATTGCATTTTTACATCTACAACCAACTCCACGAAAGCAACACAGTTCAGGGACTAAAAACACCCTCCCTTGTTTAATTGGCTCACAACCCTTCTGGCAACTTTCAGCTCTGCTAGCTATACAAAGGCAATGCATTAATGTCTGCTAAAAGCAAACAGTGTGTTGGGAGGGAAACCAGCTACAACAGATGCTCGTTTCTGGATCAAGACTGTTCTGAAGAACTGCTGCTCCAGTTTTTTTTGGGGAGTACAAATGTAATGCCAG
>NW_015259341.1:0-451 GCF_001447785.1 Gekko japonicus
GACTATCCAGGTTGGGGCAGAGTTGGGTTGTCAGCTTTGTGCTGGGAAATTCCAGGAGATTCTGGGGGCAGAGCCCGGGAGGAGTGGAATTTGGGGAAGGGAGGGACAACAGCAAGGGTGTGCTGGCAGAGAGCTACCCTTTTCTCCAGGGGAGCGGATCCCTGTAGTGCGGAGATCAGTCGTAATTCTGGGAGATCTCCAGGCCCCACCTGGAGGCTCAAAAAGCATGCAGGAAATACGGCAGGAGTGAGCAAATGTAGGAAAACACCGTGTCAGAACAAAACACAATACTTTCTGGGTGTCCCTATGGAGAGCCGGAGAAGCCCTCTCTAGAATTATTGACTTGTGCACTGTGGCATTGTGAGCTTTGGGTGAGTACAGCAAGCGAGCTGGGTTTTCTTCCTGGCTACTGTGTAATAGTCTATTGTGTTATATTGTGTTTGTAATTTAG
>NW_015259342.1:0-451 GCF_001447785.1 Gekko japonicus
CCTGTGCTTTATTACCTGTCTTTTGCTTGCCCATACTTGACTGGATCAACTTGTTAATTAATGCACTGATCCCTTCTCTTGGTGTCTGGTCTCGCCAAAGAAGAAACTTTTGCCATGTCAAAGGGTACTGTATATTAAAACAACTGGTGATTCAAATGTGTCCATTTGCTAAGTTTCCATTTTTTAGTGTCTTGGCTAGGTTATAATAAGATACAAATTACAATATTATTGCAAATTTTGTACAAGACAAATAAATAGACTATTACATATTTAACCACACAGTTTGTCACTGGTTATCCGTGCTGGGGGTTGGGGATGCCCTGCTTATAGACCTTCTGGAGGACATTTGGCTAGCTGATGTGTGGAACAGGATGGATCCAACATGGCTGCTTGCACATTCTTAAATTTGCCAGACTCCAATTATAGTAGCTTGACAGGCAACCCTACTGCC
>NW_015259343.1:0-451 GCF_001447785.1 Gekko japonicus
ATATTTTTAAGTTGGCAAAGTTAAAACTGCATATATATATATATAAAAAGCCTTTCAGAAAATGCTCTCGGTGTTGAGATCGATACAGGATGCCTGCTTCCCACATGCCACGACATTATCTAGCTTTCGATGCTGTCATTTCTTGTCTCTAGCATTTATCCATTTACGGTCAGAGCATCCACGGGGACCGATACGTGCCTGAGAGGCTTGTGGAGCTATCATCGATAGCCCCGTTTAGAGACTATTGATTTCTGGTATGGGCGTTTGTGACATATTTAAATGTTATCAGTGACCTGTTGTTGCCCTTCAGCTCCTGGTGCTATTTTTATTTATTTATTTTTGCTAATTGAACATTCACTGCGATTATCTAGCCTTTCGTATCAGTACGTAGAAAGTGTTGGTTCAGAGAAGGTAGTTCATGAGAGATTAGCCAGTGCGGGGCCTTATAAAG
>NW_015259344.1:0-451 GCF_001447785.1 Gekko japonicus
TCTACTTCCATTTTTATTCTTAACTGGAGGTTTGCATCACAAAATGGGTGCTGCGCTTGTTATAAGCCCAGCTGCCCACTCTATGCAAACCAGAACATGTGACTTTGTGTACATCTGACTCCTACTTGGTGTAGCATCTGGCCAAGAGACAGAGCTCCCTTTCAGGAAGAATGAATCAGCGAGAAACCAGGTGGGTCACCTGGTCTGCATCTGGCTTCTGCCAAGGGAAGCCAATCAACTGGAGACTTAATCAGAGCTGGACTGGTTGGCCAGATGTCATTGTTCTCTCTCTCTCTAATTCACTGGGTTTCATTCTGACTCCATCTGTCTGGAGTTAACCACTCAGAACACATAATTCCACTGCTGCATCATGTGCGCCAGTTACTTGTTTGCTTCTGGGCCCAACTCAAAGTGCTGATTATCACCTTTAGAGCTCTTCATGGCCTATGGC
>NW_015259345.1:0-451 GCF_001447785.1 Gekko japonicus
CTGCTAGGAGGCTGATTTATTTGTGGTTTGGTGCTGTGGATTTTGCTATTCTGAATTTCTCTGGATTGCTACTCTTTGGTGCTTGCTGCTTCTTTTTATGTGTGATTTTATTGTTTTATTTGACTTATATTGTTAGCTGCCTCAGGGTTGATTTTATTCAGTTGAAAGGTTGGAGATAAACTACAGATCCTAAGGAAGAACTCATTTCCATCCACTAAAATACATTGTGAGAATTCTACATTCAAAGAAGTTCCCAGAGCAGTGGTGCTTTCCTATGGCACAGGGTGGCTCCCTGATACAAGAAGCTCTGGAGGGATGGAATCAATAGTGGAACAGATCTGTGGGATCCACCCCAACATCACTATCCTCTATGATGTGTGGATCTTATCAGCACTGGTTGATCTGGGATTACCTCCTTAAATTAGCTCAGCCTCTTAGAAGCTGATCAGGC
>NW_015259346.1:0-451 GCF_001447785.1 Gekko japonicus
CAGCTTAGAGGGAACACTGCCCTCGACACCCCAAAATTGGACCTGTACTTCCCCGAATGTCAGAATCCTGAGTCCAGGTAGATGCTTCCTGGCATCCTAATGAAGTCTGACGACTGGGCGGAACTATACATGACAGGACATGTCTCAATATCCTTTCCCCCATAAGGAGAAAAGGAACTTGAGCGCGGGTGTCGATTTCCACCTGAGAGGAAGGGTTAGAGACACCTCCCCAATGCCGGTGCTTTGATCGGATTCGGAGCACCCCCACCCTCCAAAGAAATTGGTCAAGGAGCAGTCCAAGGATTCCCCTCATCATGCATAGTTCGGCTCTCAGTTTCCCAGAGGCGAGCAAGAAGCAGGCCCACCACCCCCAACCCTTGTGAGTTGAGGTTCTGCCCGTCACCTGAACGAAAGCATCCCCAAAGTGAACGCTTTCTGCTAACTATTCAGC
>NW_015259347.1:0-451 GCF_001447785.1 Gekko japonicus
ACATGGTGGAACATGCTCCCTATTGCTTACAGCTTTGGAAATTTGTATCCCTTTAGAAATTATTTTTGTTTATTCAAGAAGGAAAAAGAATAATGCATGCAGAAAAGGGATTATCTTAATGTCTGTCAGGAGGGTGAAGGTAATTTCATTTGTTCATCTTACTTCTGCTGCATTGAAGGTCTTTGGATGCCTTTTTTACTCTCTGCCACAGAGTACATTGCGGATAGGCTTGGATCCTGTGAATACATTCTGTGCACACTAGACAGTCTTCTGTGGAGTGTGCTTCCTCTTGTGCCAGTGCTTCTGCAAAATCAGTAACTTTCAGTGAGCCATGGTGCAAATGGAGTTCCAGTGTAAGGGAAAACACTCTCTGGCCCAGAGACTAGTGTGGCGGAATTTGTCCATAGAATCCCAGCCATGGTATTGCTGCTGTGGTTTGATACTTTTGTAT
>NW_015259348.1:0-451 GCF_001447785.1 Gekko japonicus
GGCGACTGGTGTACTGAAGCACACTGCCTCTGACCATGGAGGCTCTATCTCTCACACCCTCGGTAGAGCTGGCCTCCGTTCCTCTCTGCTGCCTTTCCCAGGGTGGTTTGCAATGCTGCTCCTGCCTTGTCCATTTCTCAACATCTGTCGAATAATCGGAGGCACAATCCAGGGGTAGATTATCCTGTGAGATGAATGGGAACCACTCAAGAGCATGGGGAAATGCCCCCCACACACACTTGAATCCCTTATTGGCAAGCGATTATATTTGTACAGGTAATTCTGGGTTTCAAGAAGCCCAAGTCTATAGGAGATTTGATATCAATGGATCTGTAGATTTAAACAAGCCAGCAATATTGAACACATGGCTCTCATGAACACATAAAGTTGCCTTATACTGAATCGGAGACCATCAGTCTGTAAAGGTCAGACTTGCCTACTCAGACTGGCA
>NW_015259349.1:0-451 GCF_001447785.1 Gekko japonicus
AAAAAAGATCTCTTGGAACCCGCTGAAATATCCTCAGCGATAGGCCATGAACGATATCCTCCGCGATAGGCTCAATTTCCGGGAGGCCTGGCCTCTTCCCCTTGGAGCCACTTACCCACACAGGCCATGCGTATCAAGTCTAACCGGAAGCCATCAAAACAGTCGCAGGTGTATCCCTCCTGCACACGCACACAGCGTCCGTTATCACAACCATTCAGAATCCCACATTCTTCAGCTCGCAACCCCTCAAAGCTGCTGTACTGCCCTGGAGAGAAAAGGAGGGATGGGGTAATAGTTTGACTGTCAGACTAGACCCAGATTTGAGTCTCTACATGGCCATGAATCTGGCTGTGTGACCTTGGGCCTCTATCTCTCAGCCTTGCCTGTGTCTAAGTGTTGTTGTAATGATAACGAGGAGGAGGAAGAATCCTAGTTTAAGCTTCTTGGCCCT
>NW_015259350.1:0-451 GCF_001447785.1 Gekko japonicus
TGTCCAAATAGCACTGGTCCCATAAAGATCCTTTGAGATCCTCAGCTCATTTCTTTCTATAGCAAATGCTGTCCATTTAGCCATATCCTTTGCTTTTTGAAACCAGTTATTAATCTATTATAAGACCTGTTATCTTACCGTATTACTGCTAAGTCTACTAAGGAACCGCTACGGAAGGATTTTGTCAAACTTTTTGGAAGTCTCAAATATAGCTTAAGTTTAAATTCATCCTTCCCTGAATGTTTACACTGTTGAAGAACTCCAAAAGATTGTTGAGACAAGAATTCATTTTCTTGAAGCCATGCCAATTCTTGCTCAACAAGCCTTGTTCTTCTATGTGTGTCTTTAATAATGTGCTTTCCACTGTTTTACCTGGAACAAGTTTTCTGCTAACGGACTTATAGTTTCCCAGCTCCTTTCTCAAGTGTATGTAATCAAATCTCTTTTGTAG
>NW_015259351.1:0-451 GCF_001447785.1 Gekko japonicus
CATCTTCTTTTGAGTACTGGTCAGCCAGATGCTTCTGGGGCCAACTCCCCCTGCCAAACGGTCCTAAGAGATGAACGAGTGGAGCAATGGTCACCGAGCATTTTTCTCCCGCTAATTCTGAGATTTCTCCCTTATTAAATAAGCCCTTCCCCCCATGCAATAATTCTTATCTAGTACACTGTAATTTATTCTTTACAACGCTTCCCACAAGCCAGGAGGAATGAGTTAAAATGTTTGCTTTGTTTTAATTATACCGAGTTGCAAAATCAATAAGGGCCCGCTTTAAAGCACGGGCGTTTTAACATTATGACCAATTAATCTTTACTAGTTGCTTTTACAGACCCCTGAAACAATAAGCGTGTTTTTATGGTCCGTTCTGCCTGATTTGTCTTGGATCGATGGTTATTGATCCAGAAAATGTGGATGCCCTGGGGCAGAGACTCCAAGGCTC
>NW_015259352.1:0-451 GCF_001447785.1 Gekko japonicus
AGAGTGGAGCAAGTGGTTACGAACTTGTACCAAAATGCAGAAATGCTGAGCCAGCAAGATGCAGTTTTTAGGAGCCTAATTTTATTTATTTATTTTGGTGTTTGGTAGCCACTTTAAGTTTCCCCTGGGAAAGAAATCTGGAATATAATGTAATAATTAAACATTTAACTTCCCTCAAAATGCTAACAGGTAAGACCGAAAGAACAGCTATTATTATTATGATCAGAGAAATGCTTTTTCATAGCTTACATTTCAAATTGATTATAAGATTGAGACATTAGTTGTAGTTGGCTAGCATTTTAATTAAATGGACACTATATGCCAAGTCATATCTGACCACAAACTGAAACATACAAACAAGCTGTTCATGAATACACAGTACAGACATCAAGATAGCCACAAGTTTTCTTCATCCTACAAGTGCAAAAGTTTGGTGTAGTGGTTAAGTGTG
>NW_015259353.1:0-451 GCF_001447785.1 Gekko japonicus
TAGACAGATGATAGAGCAACTCTCCTTTTTGTAAGGTTGGTGTGTTAAACTAATATATATGCAAATAGAATGGGGTAGAGTCCATTTAACCAGAATTAAATAGAAGGACGTTTCTGATTAAGGAATTGAATCTATAAAATATTACTTTAGTAGTTAATTTGTATTAGTTAAGTTGTATAAGAATGAATAGAAATCACAAGAAAGGATGTAGTACAGGATACTGAGTTTGTTTTTGTGAAAGTTTAGTGGTGAATACATTGTAGGAACTATGGAATAATAGGTGGAGTCAAAACATAAAAGAACTTTACTGTTTAAGTTTATTAACAACTAAATAAATGTATATGTATATTGGGGGCAAGAAGAAAAAAAAAGAAATGATCTTGTTTAAGGTTAGGAGGGATTGATAAACTTGAAAATATGTCGCAGAGTTTGTGTTTATGTATTAGTAAAG
>NW_015259354.1:0-451 GCF_001447785.1 Gekko japonicus
TACTGGACTCTTGCTCTTTTCAAATGATATGATAGGTAATACATTTATCATTGCATTAGTTATGCATACTTAAGGACTGTCAACCACAACCTCATTCAAAAACACTGCTCTGCCCAGTTGCTTCTGGAACGTTACAGACCCTGGAAGATTAACTGAATAATCGTCTCTTAACATGCACAGAGAAAGCCAAACCCACTCTTAAATTCACAATCGCTCCCTAAGGCAGACACAGACTCTCTGCAGCACAAGGCACGTGAGGCCGCATGCCTGTAGTCACACTCCTGATAGTAAAGTCTACTATTTACTTTACTTACTTGCCTACATGTTTTAATTGTTCCTAGAATTAGTTAATACACGTGCTCGTTTAGACATACATGATTCAGACAGTCGAAAGCTTGATTTCAAATCAACCCACCTTGTCATGCTTCTGAAAAACTTTATTCCTGATCTC
>NW_015259355.1:0-451 GCF_001447785.1 Gekko japonicus
TGAAACCACATAACTCAGGACTGGAGCCAGGACTTTCTGCATCCAAATCCTGTGTCCCACCACCTCTCCCTCCCCAAGGGATGACGCCAGTGCCAAAACCACAGCAGCTGTCCTGCTGATTGCACAAGACACTTGCATTATAAGGTTTTTTGCCAGAATTAGGCACAGCTGCACTCGCAAAGCAGACATCGTGGCTGAAGATATGGAGTCATGCAATGGAAAGAGTTGAGCTTCCTATTGAAAGCGAGTGAGGCCAGGCAAGAAAAGTGCAAACTTAAACTGCATCTTTAAGCACAGTCAGGGTAATGGCCCACCACTGTAGCTGCAAAACCACCGCTAAGGTTGTATGGTGTTGTGTCAACATCTGGATAGACCTTGACTTTCTTAAGCCTTTGTTTCCATGCAAGACAGTGGGATTCGCTACAACCTGGAGAAAAATGTCTTGCCCCTT
>NW_015259356.1:0-451 GCF_001447785.1 Gekko japonicus
AAAAAAGTGATTTCTTTCCCTGTCCAAACACATGGCAGTTGGAAACCTGCCTGTAGTCTGAAACGGCTTTTGACTGTTGATGATCAGGAAGGCATGGCTGAAACCTGGAAAAAGTTTGCAGACGTTGGGTTGGATCCAAGGGGTTCTGCTCACAGTGGAACCTTCTGCAGGGCAAAGAGGCTTGTTCCACTGGTGGAAGGCTGCTAGCCCTGGCGGAAGTCTAAAGGAATAGAACCTTTTGAATTCAGCTCTATACGTTCTGTGTCTCGCGGAATGGAAGATAGGCAAATTGGTATCTGTTGAGAGGAGCCATTTCACACTACTGATTCTTCCCTTGACTTCTCTCTCCATATGGAATGAATAGCCACGCATGCTCACACACTGCACTCCTGACCTGACCTGGATGGCTCAAAAGCTGAGAAAGGAAGCCCAGGGTTGTCACGCAGAGGCA
>NW_015259357.1:0-451 GCF_001447785.1 Gekko japonicus
TTTTAAAAAGGAGAGAGCGAAAGAAAAAGAAAAGAAAAAGGGTACGGTACGGCTTGCTATCCATAGCTGAAAGAACGGCCTAAGAGGTTGCAATTTATCCTTTGACTGTGTCGCAGAATGTCACCTAAGAAGAAAATAGCAGAACGTACTGTACTATAGCTCAGTCTGTCATGAAGATGAACAATTCAGAGGTAAATGTCACTTGATCCCAGCATCTGAAGTGTTTTGCTGAGACTGTGAAGTAAGCTGACAGGCCAAATTGCCTCTGTTGCAGATCCCTGACAGAATTCCAGCCATGATGAACAACAGGCACCGGGGTGAACACAGATGCGACGGCCCCAAGAAGTAACTAACAAAGGAAGGAATTAGAAAATGAAGATTTCATGGTAGAGGGAAAAGAAAGAAAATGAAAACATATCACTCTGAAGAGAATGGGGATGAGTTCATCTCA
>NW_015259358.1:0-451 GCF_001447785.1 Gekko japonicus
GGGGCTTACTTCCAGGAAAGTCGGATTGCACTTTAGTCTTCATCAGACAAAGGGACTAGCGAATGGGGGAAAGGCAACGTTTTATATAGTTTTTCAAAAAATCCCTGTGCTTTTGAAAGCTACTTTTGTTGAATCGTACGTGAGGGAACAAAGCCCGTTAAACCAATATTGTAAACGTTAAAGACAGGAATGCTAACATAATGCAAAACAAAAATCCCCTCCATTGTGGCGGCGTGTTTACCGAGAGATAAAAGAGATGTGGGCACACGCCTTGGCTGGATTCCCTCTCTTTGTGTCTAATACACGGGCAGAATATCTGAAGAGCTCCACTCCAGCCCTGTGGAAACAAGACTCTTCAGTGTTGCCAAGGTCAGCAAGACAAAGGGTGATCTGCTGAATAAGCACAGATAAAGAAACCTAAAGCTGAGGGGAGAGATGTTTAAGGTGGCAT
>NW_015259359.1:0-451 GCF_001447785.1 Gekko japonicus
TAAAAACAAAACATTAAAAATATGAATTAAAACCCAGCACAAAAGAAAACCCAGTCCAGCATAAAAAATAGTTAATAAAAAACAGAACATCGGCAGCTTAAAATAACAGTTTCCCGACTATCCCCTGGGTTATTCTCAAAAAATAAATCAATCATCTGCCTCCTATCCAATATTGTGGAGCTTTCCCTGTAAATTTTGAAGGACACTGGAGATGATCAGAATAAAATGTGGGTTTATAATGCTTTGTGTGTATGCTTTAATTATATCAGAGGCAGCAAGCCCTATAATCTTTGCTACATGTCCTTGGTAATGAATCACTGATTGCATTGGCAGCAATAAAAGCAAAGCTCTTTGGTCATCTGTGTAGGGCTCCAGAAAGTGATTGATCTCAGCATCCTTTATTCCATTGCTTTCATCAGAGCATCTCATTCACATCTTTTCTTAGCCATTC
>NW_015259360.1:0-451 GCF_001447785.1 Gekko japonicus
CCTGCTTCCTTCCCCTCCAAACACCATTCCTTCTCTTTCTTTTCCCCTTCTTTTACTTCTTCCCTCTCCAAGTCTCCTTCCCCTTTCCTGTGTTGTAGAAGGAGGGATGTCCAGCTTTGGAGCAGCTGGGGCTGATGTTAGATGGAACAACTGGTTATGCCCATTGGCATCAGGGCTCTGAGCTGTCATTTGATGGGAGGGAAGCTACAACTGTGGCCCCTGGGTGGGGAGTTTTGCCCCTTCACCCATTTGAATTTGACACTCCTGCGCTAAAGCTAAGTATTCTAAGCTTTAACGTTTTGAGCTCTTTGTAATGCACAGTTGATAAAGATTTCTTTATTAGCATTCTTGGAGAATGCACAGACATATCATGCTGTTTGCAGCCATTCCTTAGACAGCGCATAGGTATTTCTAAGTTAAAATCTGCTTTGATGTTAGAATCCTCTCATCC
>NW_015259361.1:0-451 GCF_001447785.1 Gekko japonicus
ATCTTCCACTGCTACCCTGACCATCAGAAAATCAGCTCTGAGTCGGAATGTCTTAGCAGGGTGTAGCCATATCTGTATTTCTTTAGAAATCAAAACTCAAAATATTTTTGGCACGTCAGGGCAGCAGATGCTTTATTGGCTTCATCTCCCCCGTGTTACCTGCAGCCTCCTTTTATGGGGTAACATGCATATATTTCATTGCTTAGCTATGGAAACAGAAAATGTTTCCTTTCTTCTCTGCACTATCAGGGGCAAGCATCCTATATGTACAAGGGGAAAAAATGTCTGATACGCTACCCTTATCACAGACGGGTGATAAGATCTTCCTACTGCCTTATCCAAACTCGATCTTTTCATCACACTGGGAGAATAGCAAGCTATTCAAGAGAGCTAGTGGCACGATAACATCATACCCTTGTATATATGTCAAGCCATAGTTACACAATTAGCT
>NW_015259362.1:0-451 GCF_001447785.1 Gekko japonicus
CCATCCTGTTCAATAGGTACCGGAACTCCCTGTTAAGCTGGTGAGGGTTTGCCTCCACAAGTGCCGTTTACTAACCCTGTGTACGATGAAGGTAGTTTTGCCTCTAGTCATGTATGACTAGCTTTGATATAAAAGAAATATAGTCTGGGTAATTTTCTTGTCAGAGAGTTTTCTAGAGTTATGACTGCCCTTTGAAATGTGTTCAACTCTCTTCATAAATCTGAGCTGTGCAACTTCTGAGCTTTCAAAGGCATGAAGGGCGTCTGAGCACGTCTCCTCCTTTGCACACATTTCCGCTTCTCACAGTGCCAGACCGTAATAGAAAATAAATCACTGAGCAATCTCCCGCTCTCTTTTTTATTCTGTAGGATGTCCTTTGCTTTATTGTTTGAAAAGCTTTCCCCCCCTTTTCTCTTAAAAATTATGATTTGATGGACCCAATAAAACAATA
>NW_015259363.1:0-451 GCF_001447785.1 Gekko japonicus
CAGAGACCACGAAGAAGATCCATAGTTGCAGAGGTGCTGGGAGGGAAGGCCCTCAAAAGAGAGAGGCCGCCTGCAAACAAGAGCGGCACATGCTGAAGGACCGGGTGGGGGAAGATTCCCCGGTTCCCAAGCCATGTAGGGCCCCCATACCTCCAAGAGGAAGTCACGCAGGGCGACGAAGGTCGGCCGGTCTTCCGGTTTGTGTGCCCAGCACTGCAACATGACGTTGTAGATGTCCTGCGGGCAGTCCTCCGGCCGGGCCAGCCGCTCCCCTTCCTTGTCGATCTTGTGCAAAATCTGGGAGAAGAAAGCAGTGCTCAGGACGTGTCGAGAGGGAGCCATCGCAAGAGTCCCTAACGAGGCCGGGAAGCCTGACGAGAACGCAGTGAGCAACGGGAGGACCGCTTGCGTCATTAAAGAAAACCCCAACCCTTGGAGAGCCGCCCAACCT
>NW_015259364.1:0-451 GCF_001447785.1 Gekko japonicus
CTTCAGGGGCAGGGCTCCCCCGCTCCCCCATTGGGGAGATGACAACCCTACTTACATTGCCCTTGTTAGCTCCGCAGTTCATGCAGTAAGATGGCCTCCACACAATCATACTAGGCCTATGTGGGCCTGACCTTGGGCACATCTGCACCCAGAGTTGCATTGAAGAACTATTGTGATCTGGAAAGACATTGTACACTGGTAAGTCTGACTTCTGTGATCAAATCAGGTAAACAGCGTAACTCCTCACTTGTGGAAGATTTTGTGTATGCCAGAGTATGGATGTATATTTGTTTCATCTTTCAACATACTTTAGGGATATGCATTCCCTAGGACAAAGGTGCATGACCCCATGGTGAATGCATGGTGGCTATAGTGTGTGAACTGATTCTAGCTGTGAGAAGAGGCTCTGCACATAGAGTCACTGTCAGCTGACGCTGCCATGGGTTGGGGT
>NW_015259365.1:0-451 GCF_001447785.1 Gekko japonicus
CTTGTGTTTTTAAGAACTGCACGATGGATTTCCTCTTTTGTCATCATGCAGCTATTAAAAGTGTGGAGCATGAACAAGGGCAGGTGGTGAGACCTGAGTGTGGGGCCAGTTAGGGAGGAAGGCTTCCCAGGTAGAGGGTGAAGGCACTCAGGCCCTGCCAGAGTTTGACATACGAAACCCGGAAAGACAGAGCACGGACACAGGGACTCTCTCCCGGGCACCCCTCTTATAAGGGAAGTAGCCTTCACAAGCCAAATACAGCCCACGTGCTACCAGCTGGCTACAGCAAAGGGTTACCTTGAGAGAGGAGCCCTTGGGGGTGAAGCACTTAAAAGGCTTCTTGTCTTCAGACAAGCCTTCCTCGGGCATCTTCTGCCGTTTCTCCGCAGCTTCTGCCCTTCTCCTTTCAATCTCTTCCTTCAGCCGCCTCTTCTCTTCCTACCAAAAGGAA
>NW_015259366.1:0-451 GCF_001447785.1 Gekko japonicus
CTGGTGAAAGGAAAGGTGACGCGGTAATCAGAGACAGCGGAGAGGGCGGAGGAGGAGAGAAACGGCAAGACTGAAAGGAGACGGTGATGCAGTATCCAGCAGACGACAGAGAGAGGCGGTAGAGAGCGGAAGGAGCAAAATGGTGTGAGGAAAGACGGCATGAGGAAAGTGATGCAGGGAAAAGCGGCAAACTATAAACAGACAGAGAAAAATTAAATAACAGTAACAGTAATAGAAAAGAAGAAAAGGAGAAAACAGAGAAAGACAATAGTAAATTTAAGGGCAAGACCCAAAGGGACAAAACAGTGCATTAAGATAGAGACAATTAACTTCTGAACTCTAGAAAACAAAACAGTTAGAAAGCAAAGAGATAATAGTTAGAGGCAAACAAATAAAAACTTTGAATAATAATAGTTATTATTACAGTTAAATGCCTGTAGAAATAGTCATC
>NW_015259367.1:0-451 GCF_001447785.1 Gekko japonicus
GCTCCATTCTCTCCACATCCTTTCTGAAGGATCTTCTAACAGCGATGGAAAGGATAAACCCCGGCCGGTTGTCTGCACCTCTTATTTATTTACCTGTTCTAATTCCCTAATTGGCAACATTTGAACTGCATCAAAGTGTACAGTTGTGTGCGCACCTGCAGATCTGATTGGTATTCAGAAGCCCTTCCCGGAGCTCTCGCTTGCATTAATTACCAAAATGCTTTGTGATTACAGTTTAATTGAAAGTATTTCATTGTGCTCGTGTGTGTGCTGTGTGGTGCAAAAACCGGAGGTGGCTTTTGTAGTGGGAAAGAAGCTCTTCTGGTTTCAGGAGAGACGAATCCTGACCGAGATCGGCTGAGCACCCAGGCAAAGCAACGGGCATGTGAGCAGCTTGAACAAATCGAGAGTCCAGGCCGGGTCACCTTTAAGACCAACAAAGGTATGAGCT
>NW_015259368.1:0-451 GCF_001447785.1 Gekko japonicus
TGATATCCTACACTCATTATCAAATTTATCACCATGAGGACCCACATTTTGACTGAAAAGATTTCAGGATCCCCCCAAGACCTTCCTCTTTTCCTTGCTGGAACCTACCACATGCCAGATAGCTCCTTTGCATCAAAGTTGGAAGAGAAGGGGGTTAAATGCTCCTTGTCTCTTCCTCCTCCTCTCTACTCATGCCTACTATTAGTCCAGGCAAGAGGCAGACATGTTTTCCTTGGCTGGCTCCAGCTCTTTTCACAATGCAAACAACAAGTGCATGGTTGCAGGAGGTCACCATCTCTGTGGGACCCTTGCAAAAGGTTGGAGACCATGGCAGCTGAACTTTTCTGCCTCAACACTGCTGATATCTGCTGTGGTGAGCAGCACCCTAAAGGCAACTTGGTTCTGTCCTCACTCATTCTGGCGAGTAGGGATGGGCACAGACTGAAAAAAG
>NW_015259369.1:0-451 GCF_001447785.1 Gekko japonicus
CCCCTCTTTTCCAGGTACCTGCGCCACCCCCTCTCCAAAACCGTAGCCACCATTTACGCACCACGGAAGATGGAAAGCAGACAGACGTGCTGCGGAAACCAGAGGCAGCAAAACACCTTTCCTGGGAGGATTTCGTGGCCACGCACAGCTCTACATCCCAAGCCGGGCTGTCTGAAATAAAACGTATTTACCATCTCCGATTTGAACAGATGGGGAAATGTCGTCGCTTTTTGTGTCTTCTGCGCTCGGCGCTCACTTTTGAAATGTTTGCATGCTGCCTTTGTAGGCGGGCTAGGGAAGAATAAAATCATTCATCCCCAGATTTGAAATATGGAACATGGCCAGTCAGACCACGACAACTGCAGGTGCCCGGGGGACAGCGAATGGCAGGGGGCTCACGAAGGATTTCTTCACCAAACAAGTGAGCCTGCAGTGCGATGTGGCTGCAAAG
>NW_015259370.1:0-451 GCF_001447785.1 Gekko japonicus
TGAAACTTAGTCCCGTTTTCAGGCAGAATGAAGCTTGTGCATGTTGACGTGTTCCGCCCATTGCAATTGTCTTTCCTTCCTTTTCTCATCCCTTGTTGTCTCCCCCACTGTCAAAATGCAGATTGCAAGGTCTTCAGGGCAGGGATCTAGTTTGTTGATTATGTGACTCTGTAAAGCCCATGTACAACGAGATAGGAAATGGGGCAAACTGTTGGCCCTTTGGCCTTAGCCAGATGAAAGGGGGTCAACTGCACCCAGGTCTTTCTAGGCATGCCACAAACGCCATTCTGCATATGGACAATAGCAGAGGTTTTGGTCTCATTGCCATCACTGCTCCGTAGGGTTGTCAGCTCTGGATTGGGATATAGCTAGAGATTTTGGGGATGAAGCCTGGGGAGGGGGGGTTGGGGAGGAGGGACCTAAGCAGGGCATAATGCCATAGAGTCTGCCC
>NW_015259371.1:0-451 GCF_001447785.1 Gekko japonicus
CAACATTGGCGTCTCTTATTTTCTTATGAGGGATTCCAGAGTATCGTCAAATCCCTCACCAGGGAGTGCATGCAACAGGGAACACTCCTTGATATCCCCAAAATGTTGCTCTTTGGAGACAGGGGAACCTTAGGAATGGCATGAGGGGAAACTCGAGGGTCTGCAACAGGAAGGGGGAAGTTGGCGGAAGTTTCATCTCCCCTTCTACTAGGGGGAAATTAAGTCTGGATCACACCCTATTTACATATGCTTGTCATCCAGCCGGCAGAGGCTAAGCAGTACTGCCAGAAAAAGCGGACATTCCTACTTATTGTGCTTGTTTTATTCAAAATATTTCTATCCTTCCATCTTGCCATAAAATCGCTAGTGCTGAAGTAAAGACTTCCATTTTTTGCACCTGACCAGCTCCTGTAGCTGTGGTCAAGTGGCTGAGGAAGAACAAGCTGAAACT
>NW_015259372.1:0-451 GCF_001447785.1 Gekko japonicus
TTTTTTCGGATCTTTTTAAAGCATTTAGTTCTACCTGTATGCTTTCCGTTGCTTCCAACGCCGATTCGGCTGCTTTACAAGCCGCTCCAAGACCTTCTGTTAGTTCTTCTAGTTTACTTTGGACTGGCTGGAGATGTTCTGCCAAAGACTCCTTGAAAAAACGTTGTATGTCTGACTTTAAGTCCATTAGGTCTTTCTTCAAAAGCGGTTCTTCGTTCGGGTTTGTAGAGTCGGTAGCGTCCGCCATTTTAGATTGTTCTGGCGTCTGTGTCTTCTGCGGCGTGTCTTTTTGAAAATACGTGGCCACCGAGGCTGAGTTCTTCTTTGTCGAGGGCGTTTTTTGTCCTTTCAATTTTCCCATACCTTTTGAGGCATTTTACTTCGTTTTTAAAAGATTTTAAAGCCAGGAGGGAAGGGATCGTTCGGGAGCGGCAAAATCACGCGTCCGCCA
>NW_015259373.1:0-451 GCF_001447785.1 Gekko japonicus
TCCAACTCTTAACATTCTGTGATTCTATATGAACCATAAACCTTATATGTCCCCCCACGCCCCACCCCCATGAGGACAATAACTGGGCCAGAAGTTGCTACTTATATAGAGCTGAAGGTAGGAGGCATAAATTGGTACATGTCCCACATGTGAGCTTTGGTCACAGTCTGGTCGAGACTTCCTGCAAGTTGTGTGGGATTGGATCTAAGGTATCGCAGCAATTTAGGGTGGTTGTCAGGACAGCATTCCACAACAATAAAACATGAGTGGTGCAATTGTGTTGCATTTTCCCCCATCAGTACCTTTCGAATGCTTGGGACCTTTACATTATTTTCCAGGCCTGGCTCCCAGTGAAACCGGCACTGTGTTTTAGGCTGACGTGTTCTTGCCAAGGGGAAGGTGGGAGCGGCTTCTTCACGGTTTCCTGACAATTGTAGAAAGCATCCTTCAC
>NW_015259374.1:0-451 GCF_001447785.1 Gekko japonicus
TGGAAGGTGCTTCTCACATTACCTTTTAGAACACACTGCAATCTGTAGTGTGAGAACGGCCACGCAAAGCTTTTCTAATTCTGCTAGGGGAGGAAGCGCTGGCATTTGTGCCTGCAGCATTCTGCACGAAAGGCGAGAGTAAGCTTTCTTCGCTACTGACGTCTCTGCAGCGGGGAACGCCACGACTGTCACTTTCCACCTGCCACTTCGCTGCTGTGCGCACAAAGCCTGTGTTCCTACAAAGGTCCTGGCTTTGGACAGCATCTGTTAGTGTGAAGCGGTCCTAGTATTTCCCAGCCACCCTCTGGGTTGCTAAATTTAAACTGATGTTTCGGGGTCTCCAGGGGAAAGCGGGGCCAGAATCCAACAGGTTGTTCCATTTGCTACTCTCTACTTCTGGCCCCTATTCCTCCTGCCAATCCCACTAATTAGGCTTGAATCCCTGTTCTAG
>NW_015259375.1:0-451 GCF_001447785.1 Gekko japonicus
AAAGGTGCCACTGGACTTTTCACTATTCTGTTTATGGAGGTTCCCTTCACTCGCCATGGCCAGCAGCTATGGATGGACCTCTTGAATTTGTCTGTCTACAAAAAGGGTCTCTGAACACAAAGCATCTTGAATGCACCTACTCTTGTTACTGGTGGTGGCTATGTTGGCAATGGTTACATAAAAAGAGAAAGAATGGCACATAATGAAATTAAATCATGAAGGTTTTATGACCGAGGTTCTTCCCAGTCTGGTTGAAATCAGCAATACTAACAATTCTAGAATTTCTACAAACATTCTGTTAGCAACTCACAAACAATAACCTACATCTTTGACTTTAAATGTTATCCGTCTGCCCAAGGCTGCTTCTAGTGACTAGAGGTAGCAGATCTTTTGGTCTTACCCCAGGGCGGTCACTAGGGTTACCAGGTTCCCCGTGGCCACCAGTGGGGGA
>NW_015259376.1:0-451 GCF_001447785.1 Gekko japonicus
CAAACAGGCACAGGGTGTTGGGGGGGGGGCACATTGCACAGGCATTTATAAAAGGCAGTTCTCTCTATTACTAGGAGGAAACTAGCAAGTGTTTAACATGAGCTTGAGAAACTGAACACAAATGGAGCCAACTCAAAGCCCTCTGCAGACATTCCATTCACGTGAATCAGGAGTCCACTAGCTGCATTTATTGGAAGGATGCAGCTCCCCACAATGCAAGTGATGTGTGTGGTCACCATCTCGTATGAATTGGACAACATGTGGGTCCTATATGCATGTACAGCTTTCAGTCTCACAAACCAGAACCGTTACTCCAGGGTTCTGGTTCACGTGAATGAGGGCTGTACAATGCCCGACTGTGGGATCCCCATTTGTGTAAATAGAATGGAACACCTGCAGAACTCTCAGCTGACCAAGGAATCACATGATCAATCAACATACAGAGCCCTGT
>NW_015259377.1:0-451 GCF_001447785.1 Gekko japonicus
CTTTCCTCAAGCAAAAAACCTCTTCCCCCTTTCCAGGCATCCTCAGGGCTCTGAGAACAGGACTGCAGGAGCAGTCACAGGAGGTGCACTTTTGTATCCTAAAGAATGGCTGGGGAGGGAGGGGCTGTTTCACCCCTCTCCAGGAATCATTGGGAGAGCACATTTACTGGGGTTGTCCCAGCAGGTGCACTCTCCACTTCAATGACATTAGCAAAAAGGGAACTCAGGAGCACTTGCAGGGGAGGTGAAATCTCATTTATGACATCCCTTCCCCTCACAACTTCCTCACTGAAGGAACTGTGTTTTCAGCTAGCTGACTCCTACTCCTTTCAGTGGGTTTGTCTTCCCAAAGTCAGACACAGCCAGAATGAACAGGTATCTTGGAAGTGAGGACATGATGGTGACTGAGCGCCATGTGCGGCGACTAAGGGGCCAAGGGAGGCGAGGGTTA
>NW_015259378.1:0-451 GCF_001447785.1 Gekko japonicus
CTACACCAGGGGTGTCAAATGTATGGCCACCTATAGTGCCTACACATGAAGAAACAAGCATATGAAATGCCTTAGCCAAAACAATTTTGATAGGCTTGAAAGGTCATTTATCTCCACCCCCACTATTTCTCTTCACCATCGGTACCTGATCATTGATTGAGATCTATACAACCTCCTCACACAGCCCTACACAACCCTTCAACCTCCTCAGCATTTTTAAATACAGCTTATGTCAGCACATCAGTTTAGAAATGGATTTATTCTTTAAGTGTCTTGCCTAAATTTTATTATAATCTCTCGATCCTTTTTAGCCACGCTACTGCCTTAACCATGTGTCACCACAGCTATTTCTTTTTAAGGAATTTCGATTTTTTTTTAGCCAGTTTTCCAAAACATTACAGTATTTCTTGTTTTGTACAATCTACAAAGCTGACATGTATGTTGTTGGAGA
>NW_015259379.1:0-451 GCF_001447785.1 Gekko japonicus
GAGGGAGAAAAAGTTCTCTTTGTCGACTCCTCTCCGTAAGTCTCTCCACCAGCCACAGCCACCTGTCCCCACTCAGCTTATAACCCCCCCCGCCGCCACTTGGGTCTGCCCCTCGTTCATTACGACTTCTCCCCCCCTTTGCTTAGCCCAACCGTACGTTGCCATAGACTGGGATTCGGAGATGAAGAAGCGCTACTACAACGAGGTGGAAGCGGAGGTGAGTGCGCGCGACGTCCCTTCTCTTGACCTGTCCCCCCTCCCCAGTCTTGTTCTCCGCTCCAGCCGGGAGCCCTGCCCACCGACTCCTCCAACCGTGCACGTCTTCCATAGGGCTACGTCAAACACGACTGCATGGGCTACACGCTGAAGAAGAACCCCGTCAGACTGCAGGAGTGCATCGAGCTGTTCACCACGGTGGAGACGCTGGAGGAGGAAAACCCCTGGTGAGAGC
>NW_015259380.1:0-451 GCF_001447785.1 Gekko japonicus
TTGCCAAATCCATGTCCTAAAAGGCACTTCCACTCTTTTTTGTTCTAATTCCCATTTAGCTTGACTTTTGTAATCTCAGAACCAATGCATTAGTGCAGAATGCTCAGCTATATGATAACTACACAAATTAGGTATTGTGCATCCTCCCTTTTCACACAGAATGTACATAACTTTGTTTTGAATCCTGGGCTTTATTCGCCCAAGGTGAACTAATCTGAAATAGACTTTTTCAGGGTTGTCAAGGATAATAATTACAAAGCTAGGAATACTAAGACAGATCTGAGAAGAACTGCCATATTTTCTAACTGGAAGAGATTACATGGCAGACCACCCGTTCAATTGATTTTCAGTCTTTTGTTAAAGGGTCTAATTTCGTCAACATTTGTAGAAAAATGGGCTCTGACTTGGGCTACGGTCACACACAATAATCCAGTTTCAATCCACTTTCAAT
>NW_015259381.1:0-451 GCF_001447785.1 Gekko japonicus
TACCAATCCAATACATTTACCAATCCACAAAAAGTCGCTTCATTTTTCATATGGCTGCTTCTGAAGGTCAAGGAGTTTCTTTACAGTGTTTTATTTAAAGGAAAGGGTCTCCCAGTGTCTGTTGTACAACTGCTTTCAAGACTATAAAGTTGTTACATAATAAGTTTTATATGTGTATTAATGGTTGGAGATGTAATGTCATTGTTAATGGGAAGAATTTCAATCAAAATTGACCAATTCGAATTACTCTGTGAATCTATTTGCTTACCAGACTCCTTCAAGCATTGTCTAACATCTACAAGGATGTAGTCACATAACAAAAATAACCTTGCTGAACTTGTGTGTCATTCATAACTACCACAGAGTTGTGAATCTGTACGCAACATTGCAAAACTTGAAACTGATTACAGCAAATGAATGCAAATTTCTTGTGCGTGTGCCCATGCCTGGA
>NW_015259382.1:0-451 GCF_001447785.1 Gekko japonicus
GATTTTCTTTGTTTAAATTGTTGTGAAAGAAATTCTGTTTTGGTAACCTTCACTGTGCAATTTGTTACTGGCTGATCAATAGATAACAAGCCAAGAACAAGACGTGGGTATGTCACTAACACAGGGAGTAAACCACTGGATCGCTTCCAGGGAATTGCTTCAAGGAAGCACTGTTTAAACTGCTACATAATGCATGATCTGTATTTATGCATTGTTCCGCACTCCCCTCTTTCAAGCTGCCGGAAGTCCGGAAGCAATCTCGGGTTTAGCTTCAATTGGGCGGGTGACAGGGAGCAATGGACGCTTATGATATCTTTGCGACAGTTCTTCTAGTTACAAATATGTTAAGTGTAGCATAGTGAAAGCGATCAGACCCCTAGAGCAGGCAACAAAACAGCAGATCAGGCACTGGATTCCCGAAGACATACTGCATTCCAAGGGACACTGTTTT
>NW_015259383.1:0-451 GCF_001447785.1 Gekko japonicus
ACAAATTGTATATAAAAATGTCTATGCAACAAATCGTTGTCCTGGGATCTGGTACGTCAACTCATTCCCAAAGCTCTCTCTGGCCCTGATCTGTTTATGTTACCATAAAAGCACACAGTAGCTGCTGATTTATGGTGCAGGATCCAGATGTCTCCCCTCAAGGGATCGCTTTCATTCGGAGACAGTGAATTACTCCCGGTTCTCCAACTGCAATATATTTCCCCTGCTAATTGGGACATTGCAATTGCGAGTTCCATCTCTAGTGCCATGGCCTACGTGTCACAGGCAAGCACCTATTGGACCATACCCCGGATGTCATGGATGACTAGAGAGGTAACTCCTCTTCCCCAAATGGTCTTGTAGAAGGGCTATGCCTCCCCTGCCTGTCTGGACAACTTCAGAAGGTACAGGTCTAGAATGATAAAACTAGAATGATCAAAGGGTTGGAACA
>NW_015259384.1:0-451 GCF_001447785.1 Gekko japonicus
TTTATCCTCACAACAACCCTGTGATGAGGGTTAGGCTGAGAGTGTTGGACTGGCCCAAGGACACCCAGCACATTTTCAGCGCAGAGTGGGGAGTCAAACCTGGGTTTCCTAGGTCCTTAGTTCATCACTCTCGCTGTCCTATCACATTGGCTGATATGAAATGGAGACAACAAAGGGCGGCAGCATATAATGTTTCAGTTAAATGTCACAAATCTGGTAAATGGAGACATTTCACAATAATTATTAAGAGTCTAAGCAACCCTGAAGAAAATATCAGAAAATTCAGATATACCGGCTGTGTTCTATCAGTAAACATCCAAGTGTCATTCTCATTCATTTATCATAAAAGGAACCAAAAGTCAAAAGCAAGTCTTATGTGGCAATTTTTTTAGCATTTTCCACTGAACCACCCACACTTCCCATAAGATGCATGTGCACATACAGATCCCAA
>NW_015259385.1:0-451 GCF_001447785.1 Gekko japonicus
CTCCTGCAGGAAATGACCCCTGGAAAACCATCTGGCCAATTTTAAAACTGTTTAAAAACTTCTGCTTTCAGGCAAGATGATCAAGTGGAGTATTTCTTTCTCTGGTCTTTTTCATTCTGGCTTCAGACTGGTTACAGGCTGGAGACAATGGAAGCCATGACAAAACCTGATGCTGAAATAATTCTTGTTAGTCTCTTAAGCCTTTTTCTTTTAAGTTTATTGCCTGGAGGATGCAGAGAGTTGTCATTGGAGATGCCAAGTAATCCTCCTGGGCTTTTCAGGACTGATCACTGCAAGGATTGGTACAGTCACCAGTATTAAACTTCTGTATGAAGTGAGGTTATATGTGGCACTGGAGTTGGATGTTGTCAACATTCTGAGGACACTCAGTTCTGGCTCATTCATCAAGAATTCAGGAATAGCCATGTCTTGAATTGGTTCTGGAAACAGT
>NW_015259386.1:0-451 GCF_001447785.1 Gekko japonicus
TTTCGAGAAGCACAAAAGACGTACAGCTGTAATTTTCGAGCACTCTAATTACATTCGCCTTTTCCAGCCGTCTTGGCAAATCAATTTCCCTTTCCCCTTTCTGAGAGTCGGCAAATAAACTGAAATATAGAACGGGGATGCTGATCAAAGAAAAAATGTGTAACTAATTACTCAAACGGTGCCCTGCCGTTCCTCTTGCGCAAGGCTTAGCTAATGCCATGGAACTGACACGTGAGCGCAGATCAAACGCTCTCTACCTGTCTGCTATTGCATTCCTTTCAATTTCAGCTACTGAGGAGAGCCTGATGTCTCTCCAGTCTCTTGCTTTTCAGCAGCACTTTTACATCCATTATTCTGTGTTTCGTTCTTTGTTCTGATGAAGGCGCACCTCTCTTCACTGACAATCCTATCCTGTGCAAGTTACTCCCCTATTTGCCTGCTGATTCCTATA
>NW_015259387.1:0-451 GCF_001447785.1 Gekko japonicus
GATCCAGCAGGGCTCTTCTGATCTTCTCAACATATGCAAAAACAACAGCCATAAGACACAAGAAAGATCAAGAACTCAGTTACGACTGCCAATCAGTAAATTAGCCAAAACGCTCTATTAAATAAAGCTTTTTCTATCTGCCTCCTAGAGATCGAGAGTGAGGGAGCAGGTACACTTCTCTGGGGAGGTCGTTCCAGAATCCTTGTTCTGTATTGTGCATTCTTACCAGCAGCTTCTATCCAGGGTCCAAGGCCAAGAAAGGTCTTCCTGGGCACTTGCTACCTAAGATACTTTAACTGGATATCTCGGGGACTTCCTGCACATCAACCATCAAAATGCTACTGAGTCCTGGACCTTCTCACCATGCTGGGTGAGACTGAACGTCTCCCACTAACTGCAAAAATCAGACTGGTTCATGTCTACTGATGAACACATGAAGCTGCCTTATACT
>NW_015259388.1:0-451 GCF_001447785.1 Gekko japonicus
CTTTACTAATAAATTATCTGAAATCTTAAAATAAAGATCCCGAAACTGTGCCTTTGTTTGAACAAAACATATTTCACATTTTAGTCAAGTATTACACAAGTCTCAAATTTTATACCCATAAATTACACAAAAAATGTAGTATTCTAACACATGAACTCTGTGCAGATGACTCAGATTATCCATAATGAAGGGATTAGGATTGCATTCTATGGCTCTGTCCTCCAGCGACCATGCACTGTCACTTCTGCAGAGGATACCTGAAGTCCAATATCCATAAGCTCCAAAAGAGCAAAACACTGAAGTGAACCATTACGTGGCTGGGTGCTATAGGTAAGGGATTGTAAGTGTGCAGGCTCCTAAGCAAACATGTAAAATTCTGTGTCCAAATACTGGGGAAGGGATGTGCATCACGGAAGAACAAAGCAGGCCTATAGTACCATCCTAAGAAGGA
>NW_015259389.1:0-451 GCF_001447785.1 Gekko japonicus
CAAGGGAACCTTTACCTTTACTAAGATATCATGGACAAAGAGCCTACTTTTATCTATCTTGCTGTTTTGCCCTGAATTTTTTACAGAAAGATGCTGCAGGATTTCCCCTAGAGTTATTTTTTAAAAAGTCTGGAGGTACCTTAAAAATAATAGATTTAATATGGCACAAGTTTTGTGGGACTGGAGAGTTCTTTATATCCTCAGTTTGCAGATATATAGGGAAGGGGAAAAAATCAACAGTGGGGTTAAAACGGTGAAGAAATGTAAGAGATCCAGTCTGGTGGACATTTCTACTCGAAGCTCAAATTGCATAAATAAGCAAAGTGACCATTTACAGCAGCAGTAATATCTGACGATAATGGACTTGTTAAGTGAATTTGTTACCTATGAGAGGAAATATTTTTTACAAATATATATTTTTGTGTGTTTATTTATTTATTTAGATTTTTAC
>NW_015259390.1:0-451 GCF_001447785.1 Gekko japonicus
AAAAAAATGGTCCCCAATACTTGACTTCCTAGGACGTGAGAGATTCGTACCCTCTGGATGGTCGCAGCTACAGCAGTGGCTATGAAGGTTAGTTTTCACCTCTGGTTTCAGTCTCATTACACAGTCCTAGGCAGTGGTTCTTATTCTTGTTTTCTTTGAAGCTTCTATTCTATCACTCATCTCCAACACTAGCATATTTAACGATGACCCACTTGACGCTATTTGTTCCTGTATTATGTCTAACCCTTTGACTCGATTGACATTCTAGTACAATACCCTGTGGAGTGCAAATATTACTACGATCTGTTAGCTTAACACGATACCTTGTTTGGAACACAGTTTTATATGTTTAACTTTGTATTTGGCTCTTGTTATACCCACATTGCTATTGTTTTTTTATTGGAGTTGTATGTTTTTATTATTCAGCTAAAACACACAAAGTTATCATTCT
>NW_015259391.1:0-451 GCF_001447785.1 Gekko japonicus
AATATCCTGTCAGCTCTCAGCCCGGCCTCAGGCAAAGCACCTCCGTGATCTTTATTTTAGGATCCTTTCGGCTCCTAATTAATCGCCCGAGGAGGACGTGCTGTTGTAAAGCAGTACCATGTTCTCCGCTCCATTGGCTTTGCTCAACAGGCAAACCCACTCTGGAGGACAATGGGGCAATCAGCGCCTCTTCTTTGGAGTGCTCACGTATCCGCGGTTCTTGAAGTGGGGGAGAAATGAATTGGGAGAAGCAGTAGGTCAGCCATTTAGGTTAATTGATCCCAGGGAAAGGCTTTAAGGGGTCAGGGCTGCTGGGCTGACACGCTCCATCTGCAAGACTTTGGAGGCCGTAATCGCAGCAAAATTTCATGTTCTCTGACTGCGCACTGCCCATTGCAACATGCCCCCTTGAATGCTGCATAGAGGACAATCCAATCACTTTTGTGTACTT
>NW_015259392.1:0-450 GCF_001447785.1 Gekko japonicus
GCTGCTGCTGCTGCCCCTCAGGGGCCCCTGCCTGGTGCCGGATCGGATCATGGGCCGGGGAGCTGGGGCCTCCTCCTCCTCCCGCCCGCCTTGGGGCCTGGTGCTCCTGGTGGGCGCCCTCTTGGGGCTGCCGGCGGGCGGCGGGGCCCAGGCGCACGCGGGCGAGAAGGGCATCTCGGTGCCGGACCACGGCTTCTGCCAGCCCATCTCCATCCCGCTCTGCACCGACATCGCCTACAACCAGACCATCATGCCCAACTTGCTGGGCCACACCAACCAGGAGGACGCCGGCCTGGAGGTGCACCAGTTCTACCCGCTGGTCAAGGTGCAGTGCTCGCCCGAGCTGCGCTTCTTCCTCTGCTCCATGTACGCGCCCGTCTGCACCGTCCTCGAGCAGGCCATCCCGCCCTGCCGCGCCATCTGCGAGCGGGCCCGCCAGGGCTGCGAGGC
>NW_015259393.1:0-451 GCF_001447785.1 Gekko japonicus
AAAGGAAGTCTCCCGGAGCTGGCATCGCCTGAGAGAGTCGGTGGGGATGCTCTGAGCACACTGCAAACCTATGGGGACTGCGGGGAACAGGAGGAGCCTCCCCCCAGATTGTCCAGTGGTGTGGGTCAGAGAGGCCCCCGTCAAGCAGTCCGTGGCTTCCCCGGGGAGGGACGTGGCTCTGGCGGAGCCCTCACCTGACGCTGCATGAGGGGGCTTCCTTGTGCCGCTTGCGGAACCACGTGTGTTGGGTGTGCCGGCACTCTGCCTCGCTGAGCAGCCCGTCCCCATGCAGGTCCAGGGCCCGGAACGTGGCTCGCGCCCTCTCTCTTTCCTTACCCGTCAGCAGGTGGAGCAGCGAGTTCTGTGGAGGGAAGCGAGAGGCAGGGAGGTGTGAAGGGGGTGGCTCTGAGCCCCCCCCCCCCGTGCAGACAGGGCCGGCTCGAGGTGTTTC
>NW_015259394.1:0-451 GCF_001447785.1 Gekko japonicus
ACAATACCACCTCCTGTTCTCTGTGATCCATCCGTAAAACAGGCCGTTGCTTGAGAAGGCACATCAAACAGACGATGAGTATTAATTACGTTGTTTACCTCGCTCACAGGCAATTTTTGCATATTAAATCATCGTTACAGAATGCTCTTGCATTCCGCGATGAAAGGGAGGAGCTCAAAGCATTGTGTCTCACCAACAGTTTCATTTGTCTAACTCGGGGAGAGGAGTCTTCATTAATCCACACGCACACAAAACAAAGAAGGAACGGCGCTGGGGAATAAAAGCCCTTGATTTTGAAAATCAAGCGAAAGAGCAATTAGGTGTCAAAGAGATTCTTTTGTTGCTTCGGCTCCTGACGGAGCAATCTTTTACCTCTTTGTGTAGTAATAAGCTCTTCTTCGTCTATTCAGATTAGGTTCGCCAGCCTCCTGGTGGGACCTGGAGAATCACA
>NW_015259395.1:0-450 GCF_001447785.1 Gekko japonicus
AAAAGCAAAAGCAATCATGTTCACAAAAATGATGGCAACAAGAGACATGCTTGGATTAAAAGTTCAGCATGCTGAGTTTTTGCTCTGGCCCAACAGTGGAATGAGATTATGGACTAGGTTCCAAAGTGCCCTTTTGCTTACAGTAGAAACCTTCCTCCCTTGGAGGTTTCCTTTCTGTGAGCTGAAGGGTATCCCTGGATCCTCCCCAAGTGAAGAAAAATGTTAGAGGAATAAAAACCTTAAGAGCTGGCAAAATATTTGCTGATTTAAATAATTATCTAACAGTTCAATAAATATTTGTATACATTTTAGATATAAAAGATACGTTGTACTACATGGCTAAGCATTAACGTGAACAACAATTTAAGTGTTTGTTTAAAATCAGGTCCACATTTCCAGACACCTGATCTATAGCCAATATTTGTTACTAGAAATAAGGCCCGTTGTGGA
>NW_015259396.1:0-450 GCF_001447785.1 Gekko japonicus
GTTCATAAACCGAGGAGGCATTCAGCTAAGCTTGAAAAGAGGCCCTTCATTGGTGATAGACCGGATGCAGGAACAGTTTTAATTATTTTTACAATACCGTGGCCCTATTTAAAACAAAAGATCCTTCCATGATAACCCTTTTATAGGCCAACAATGAGATGGCATTCTTTTAATGAAAGACCCTGCTGCTAGCTGCTAAATAAAGCAGACAATTTAAAACAAAGGAGATGTACCCTTGTCTTCTGAAGGCTCTTTCCCCACACAGCTATTGTCCCATTTGCTAACAACACTGCCTCACAGCTGTGAGGATGAACTGCAAACCAGGGAAGGCAAAAAGCAGATCAAAATGTCACCTTAGCAATGACTTCATCGGGTGGCTTTTATTCCGTCCTTCCCTCAGCACCCCCTCCTGCAAAAAACTAGAAGAAGAGAAAAAGAAGAAGAGATTGG
>NW_015259397.1:0-450 GCF_001447785.1 Gekko japonicus
GTGGAATTTGTTTTTCTTTTCCCTCCACAAAGGTCAGGAAACTGTGGGAGATGATCTGGGTTCATCTTTACAACCTCGTAGCAGTTGACCGCAAATTCAGAACACTCTGTCCCATAAAGCACTCAGTTTTCTGTATGACCACTGCACTCCTGGTGTTAGTGTTTTTATCTTTTGGGAAGAGATACAGAGAAAGGCGCAGAAGAATTTAGGGGTTACGCATCAGAATTAGACACTCAAAAGAAACAGTCTTGTAGTCTAGGGACTTGAATGAGTGTTTTTGTTTTGGTGCACGTTTACTTGAAGCTGTCCAAAATGTGGCTCAAACAGTTTTGAATAAAATTGCTTATGCAATACTTCATTAAACTGTCTCCCAAGCATAATGTGGCTCTATACAGAGCTGAGCATTGTCAGATGAAAAGCTCCAGCTTGGCATGTTGAGTTTGGCCAAGC
>NW_015259398.1:0-450 GCF_001447785.1 Gekko japonicus
CCTCCTCCTCCTCCTCCCCGGCCCCGTTCTGCAGGCGAGACCCACAGAGACCCCCTTGCAGGGCCGCCCAGCCTGGCAGGTGTTCTCCCTCCTTCCCCGCCCCACAGATCTTTACCCTTCCGGAGGTCTCCCGGCTCCAGCCTCGACCCTCCAGTTCTCCTGGCAAGCAAAGCTGGGCGATCCCCAAAGGCAGAGGGACTTTGGGGGTTCCCCTCCTCCTCTTTTTTTTTTACATCTGGTCTAGGAATAGCAACTTTGTCACTTCGTTAACCCTTTACTAGCCTTTGGACGCCAAGACGAAAAAATATACTCCTGTTGTAAGGGACTACCTCCGCTGCCCGCGCCCTGACATAAAGAAAACGAGATAACGTGCGCGCCTCCTTAAGCGTCTGGAGAGGAAAGTCTGTTCTGTTTTCAATCCGAGTCGCCCAACGGCTGTTTGGGGTCGCT
>NW_015259399.1:0-450 GCF_001447785.1 Gekko japonicus
GGACAGTGGCTTCTTTTGTGTTTTTCATAGGACTGAAATTAGTTACAGGACATAACAAACCTGATACAGGAAGAAATAAAGCATTGTTTGGGTTACTCCTCTTTCATGTGGTGCATTTGGTTTGGTAACAATCCTTTGGTATGGATAGTACAAAACAAAGCATTGGTTAAAACGAAGACACACTGTTTCCAGTTGGTAGTTTTGCTTCTGCCTTTGAGTGATTGAGAAGCCAGATAAAACTCTGGGACGTCTTTCCATGGTCCTCCGAGTGTTTTTATTTTCTAACCTACATGGTGCATAGACCAGGAGTGAAAGGGGGAGGAATTAAGAATTTCCTCCAGTGCTGTTTTCACTAACCAAAACAACCGTGCAGGGCTGCAGTTTGTCCCTGAAAACAGCAACCCTGCAGGATCACTTGCAGGAGAGCTGGCATGATGTAGTGGTTAAGAG
>NW_015259400.1:0-450 GCF_001447785.1 Gekko japonicus
TCGCCTAATATGCAAAGGAGCTCCTGGTATCAAAAGAGCCCTGATTACCGTTCCCCCCCCCTTCCAGGTTTATTGATCATTCCCTGTTTTGTTCTATGAGATCATTTTGATTCGTGAACAGAAGTTTCTCATGCATGTAATCGTTTTTCAATAGAAACAGGAAGATTCAAATCAATTTCAAATAAAAATATCTGCTTAATGCGTCATCGGTAAACCCTTATCTCCATTTATATAAAGGGATATAAATTTACTATATGTTTGTTTTTGGAAATTGCTCGTTTGACCCCTTGAAATGCTCCGAATGTCATCTCACACCTGACGAATTTGTTTGCAGATGGGAACAGATTCACCCGCAAAGAAAAAGCAAATTATTCCCCGACTGTCAAAACAATAGATATGTTGAAACGACATGTTAATACCATAATTAAGAAGTAACCACCAAGGGGTACA
>NW_015259401.1:0-450 GCF_001447785.1 Gekko japonicus
GTCCTGGCTTGGCAGCTACCCTTGGCTGCCGCGTTTCCGTGAACTGTGAATTTCCTGCATTATGCAACAGGTTGGACTAGATGACCCTCAGGGGGCACTTCTATCAGTCATAGAAGCTAGCATGGGACCAAGCAGGACTTCCTAGGGGCCACCAGGCATTGATGCCCTGAGCTGCTCTGCCCTCCTCTGCAAAAAATACATGCAAACCCGGTTGACTCAATTAGCCAAGTTATAGTTTTGCTTTTCTTGGTACCATTTTTATTAAAAAACGGAGGGAGTGCCTCATTTTGGCAGCTATCAGATAGGACTGCAAGCAGGCCCTGGAGCCTATGGAGACAGTCAGGGCATTGCCAGGATCTCGAGGGCCAGTTTGTCTGCTTTAGGCTCAGACCAGAAGCATCACGGGCCCTTGGAAGACCAGAGGCCGCAGCCTTTAAATCCCTCTTCCTC
>NW_015259402.1:0-450 GCF_001447785.1 Gekko japonicus
TCAGCTCTTCCTCTCCAGGACTCTTCCTATTTCTGTAGGGTCATTGGATCACAGAACCGAGGGATACACTCAGCCCAAACAATGGTCATTGCGCCACTTTAGCTTGGGCAAGTCTGGGTTCAAGCACTATCTGGTTCCTTCCAGAAGAATAAAGTTTTACCTGGGGGAGGGCCTTTTCGTAGGGCAGTTTTCCCACAGTTTCATGGGACAGTTTCTCCACTGCAGAATGCCTCCAAGGGTCCTCATGTTTACCCTTTCCATTAGCTGTCCAGACCCCTTGTGGTGTTTCCTTACTGGAACCAATGCGTAGATTTTTAGAATATTTGTAATATGAAAAATCCTCTGGTTGTTTTGATTTGTATTTCTGGGTGTTGCATTGGTAAAGGACTGTGGCCTATACTCCTGTATTACTACCTCTCACTGTAAGCAGTGTTCCCTCTAGGCTGAGTT
>NW_015259403.1:0-450 GCF_001447785.1 Gekko japonicus
CCCCTTCTATTCTCATTGATTCCTACAGGCGAAATGTTGAAGTTGCAGGAAAACCATCCTTCCTAGTACTGGGTGGTCCATTAACCGTTGATAGGGACACCGTGAGGAAAAGCAGTGCACCCAAGAGATATTTATTACTTCATTTCTAGCCTGCCTAAAGGCTTAAGGTGTATTACAAGAAGTAAGAGCCACTTTCATATGAGGCCACCTTCTGCTGCACATAGGATTCATTAAGAGTATTTGATTCCTGCATATTCTTTGCAGAGTTATTGTTTAGTACAAGGAATGGGTACTCACAGTACTGTTATCTGATCTTGATTTAAATCAACTGCAAGGTTATGGTCCTCACTTTTTATTTTGCTTAAGAACATATCAATGTCATTCATCAGATTTTTGCTTAGGGTTCCATTCACCATTAAGATGTAATGAACCTTCAGTCACTTCCCAGGT
>NW_015259404.1:0-450 GCF_001447785.1 Gekko japonicus
GATCCAACATGGTTTCTCTTATGTTCGTAGTCTGCCATGGTACAGTCCAGGTTACGGTGCCACCCGCTTCTCCCAGTGCATGTGTACCCAACCAGGCTTAAGAGTCTGTTGGTTCCTTTCAATCCAGACATAGATCTGGACTGGCACCCAGGTATTTAAAAGGCAGCATGAGTACCATCCCATGCTCCGTGGCCAGCTTGCCAGACGCCTTTTCTCCTCTCGAATCCAGGAGCTGGTAAACCTACTGCTGACGGGCAAAGCCGTGTCCAATGTTTTCAACGATGTCATCGAGCTGGACTCTGGAAATGGCAACACCACGGTTTTAAAAGGCGTCTCTGGCCGGAGCGAGGTTGGCTTGCTGTCCCTGTTTGAGCACTACGACGTCTGCCAGGTATGCACTCAAACCTCGGAAACATACAGGAAAGGGCAACTAAAATGTTTAAGGGGATG
>NW_015259405.1:0-450 GCF_001447785.1 Gekko japonicus
CGTGTTACGGGACACAGTGCCGTCTTGCACGGCAGTAATAGGCTCCACTCTGTTGCGCTGCATATATTGAGGCACTATAAACACATCAAAACGTGACCGCATATATGTATTATTCACACCAATTCACTCATTCACTCCAGCTAACCCACAGTCAACTGGTAAGCAAGCAGGCTGTTGAAATAGTTGGTGGCTGGGTATGCTGGAAGGAAGAAGGCAGATGAACACCTCTTCCCAGCTAAATACATAAATGGTCTGATGCAGTGTCAGTTCTTGCAGGGAACGGTTTCTTTGGTGGCAGCTCCCAGAAAGATCCTAGTGGCTTCAAATACACACCTCAGATCTACCACTGGAGTGTTTTGCTCCTGGGTTTTGGAGGGAACTTTTCTGTGGGAGTCCGGTTCTGTGTTTCAGGCCCACACAGGTTGAAGAAGAAGAGCTGGTTTTTATACC
>NW_015259406.1:0-450 GCF_001447785.1 Gekko japonicus
TCCAGGAACTTCCCAACCTGGTGTTGGCAGCCCTACTAGTGTATCTGTCAGCACAGCCAAGAAAAACAGATAGAACGAAGATTATTTCCTCGTATTCCGTGAACAGTTAACAGCAAAATCTTCGCTCCAGAAGAAATAGCTGTAGGCAAATCCATAGATTCCCATGCCTATCACTCATGCCTGACCCTGCTCATCAAAGGGATGTTGTAAACTCACATCCTCCTTTGTCTTATCTTCCTGTTCCTCTGAGTTGCAGGTCTAGAAACAGATCGAAATCCAACTCTCTTCTTTTGGCAGGGGTTACATTTTCCTTTTTCGCGGAAGGAGGAATATGAAATATTAAATCATGATGCACCGCCGGCCCAAGTCTCAATGTCAGGAGAGCAGACTGGCTGTTCTCATGAAGGATGAACTTGGTCGAGGTTCTGGAGCACACAGCGATCAATATCA
>NW_015259407.1:0-450 GCF_001447785.1 Gekko japonicus
CAAATGAGCAAGATCAACAACTGCCCTGTACAGATACATTCTCGCACACCCTACTTCAAGATTAAGGTATCATAACACAATATATGTTGAGCTGCTTTTGTAGAATACCTGGGTTCAAAATGCACCATCTGGGGCCCTAATTGGGACCCACCATAACAACTAGGCAAAACTAGTAGTTTGCCAGCTCTGCTTGAGGTATCAATTTCTAGGACCAATTCGACCCTAAATGACCTTCCAAGTGTATGTTTTACAGACAAAGTATTTCCAACCATATGAATTTAATAGGGCTTCTTCTATGGACCTTAGTGAATCAGGGAGAGAAAACAATGGAAAGAGATGCAGTCTCTGGTTGCAGATAGGCTCTAGTCCCTTGTTTTAGGTTAATACTGGCATCTAATTGAGCCTGGAGACATACTAGAAACCAACAGATATTGAAGCAGCATGAATTCG
>NW_015259408.1:0-450 GCF_001447785.1 Gekko japonicus
GTGGGAGAGGGGTGGGAAAGGTTGATAGTGGTAACAGTTGGTAAGTGCAAAATTTCTACTTAAGACATTTTGTTCTAAATTGACTAGTTCAACAATAGTTGGCATAGACTGTAACAGCTAACTGTATTTCCTATTTTAATCTGTATTTACATTTAAAGTATTGTAAGTCAAAGTGAAGATGGATGCTTATAAAGTGCCTACTATTAACATCCGTGGTTTAAATAATTGTATCAAACGAAGTAGAACAACATCAGTTATCCTGAAAGAGCAACCTGATATAGTGCTGATGCAGGAAACACATTTTAAAAATGAAGAACAGGTGGTTCTAAAGTCTCAGTGGTATGATCAACAATTTCAGGCTTATGGCTTTTCAAAGGCTAGAGGGGTAGCCATCCTGATAGCAAAAACAGTCAAATTTCTGTGTAAAGAGCAAATGTCAGATCCAGCAGG
>NW_015259409.1:0-450 GCF_001447785.1 Gekko japonicus
CTCCTTCCTCTTCTTCTACTGTAAGTGACCAGCTGCCAAAGGATGGACAGATTATTTTAAACTGAAAAGTGTCGTTTTGCATCTCTCCTGTTTATCAACTAGAGCTCCACTTATGCCTCTTTGGAAAAGCCAAGAATAATGAATAGCTCAGGAAAGTGGGAAAGGGATCTCTCTCACAATTTCGTAATGTAATGTTGGAGACCTGCACCAGCTTCAAGAGTTTTGGACTGACGGTCAGCCCAATTCCATGGTGTCCGTAGCAGGGATAGGGTTTCATGGGATGGAGACTTCGCCCAGAGAGCTCTGAGTATCTGGATTTTAAAAAAAAGAATCAACATTCCACCCACATAGAAGTTGTACTCTTCAATCTCCCTGCATTAGGCAAGTTAACCACAGTTGCACATGCATGTTAATTGTGCATAACCTTGTGTCTGTTAAGAAAGGAGGGGG
>NW_015259410.1:0-450 GCF_001447785.1 Gekko japonicus
TTATTTGCTATTGTCCTAAGAAGAGTATTCTAGTTATCATCTTATTATTTGTGGAATTTATTCTCTCAAAGTCTTGATACTAAATTTGTTTCATGTTTCATACCACCATGAAACTCACCTAAGTGTGGAGTTTCCCTCTAGTTGAAGAGCCCATGCTGTTGAGAAAGAACCCATGCTCTTGAGAATGAACCCAATGTTGGGGATTTATTTTCTTTGAATTTCCTGTCACTTTGGTAGGCAAAAAAAAAAGGTAAAGCTAGTGAATGCATTTCCTCCTGATATAAATGCATACAAAAAAAGAAAGAAGAAACTCTGAATGTGTGCAATGTTTACAATAATAATATAAAAGGATAAAAAGGAAAACCATAAAAATATCAGGCTATTTCATTTCATAAATTTCCTTTAAAAATCCACTAAGAAGGAATTATCAACATGCCCTTTGCTTTCCAA
>NW_015259411.1:0-450 GCF_001447785.1 Gekko japonicus
AGTTATATTCCATTATTTTACAAACACTACCATTACCTTGATAATAATAATAATAAAAAAATTATGTCCTGCTAACAATTTTGAGGGATGCTGAATCTTTTCATTTAGCAGGTTCTTAAGAGCATAACAAAATGGGGTGGTGGTAGTGGTGAGGAATTAAAGTACATCTGTATTTGATAGAGTAGTCCCATTTAATGCAGAACAAAACCAACACACAAAAGTACCAAATGCCTGATCCATGTCTCACTGAAGATCCTTGAACATACCTGCTTACGTATAAACCTAACTGAAATGCTTCTCAGAAGTTGGTTCCATTGTTGCATTTGTAACAACTGTACTCATGCATCAGGTGGATCATCTGGATCATGTGAGGAATGCTTGTGTAGGAAGTATCCTATGTTTTGGGAGATCCATGTGATGCTCAGTTTCAGTTATTGATGAAATATGGGA
>NW_015259412.1:0-450 GCF_001447785.1 Gekko japonicus
GGGAATGGAGCCATATTTTAGTGATATTGTACATTGTTGTCAGGAAATCCACATGTTCATATTTGAGTTCTTTCAAGTGTGAGTTCTGGGACTTTAAATATATAAAAGTATTTTCCATGTGCATCTTGTACGGCTGTGTCACAGTTTCTTCTTCCTTCCACAACAAAAGATGCAATCCATTAGATATCTGATGTCATTATACCTTCTTAGCGGCCACCCACAAAGGTGTGTTCTCTTTCATTTTGAGGTTTGACACAAGCCTGTTTATCTTATTCAGGGATGTTTTATCAGGCTCATCCCTTTTGCCTTGCGATTTCAGTTGCGCAAGAACATGGATACAAATTGTCTTTGTTGAATTGTTGTATTTGTGTGTGTGTTTATGACTGCTATATTATTTACATTATAAGCCATTTTACTTCCACAAGGTAGAAAGGCGGCTAAGGTAAAGGT
>NW_015259413.1:0-450 GCF_001447785.1 Gekko japonicus
AGTTAAAAGCAAAAGTAAAATAGCAAGCCCCAAATTTCTCATGTACGAGAGACATATATGAAGTCCCTCTCGTACGAGTAAAATTAGTGCAAGTAAACCGTATGAAACAGACAAGTGATCAATAAAAATGTTTGATCCAGCAATTTAATTTCTATAATTGAAATCCAGAATGCAAACCTAGCTAAGGGGCATCAGAACTTTAGCATGAATTTTCAGAGATACTTAACAGCAGCCTCCATTTCCCTGGCAGAGAGAAAGCTTTGACTTCCTGTCCCCCTTTGCCTGCTGTGCTAATTTTCAATTTGCAGGGAGTTTTAAGCGTAGAGGAGCATTCCAAAATGTGTTCCTCCACCCGCAGTCTGAAGTGGAGCACTCTGTTCTGCCATCTTGTATTCCGGGATGTATGAACCAGTCTCAGGCCTAAAGCCCCTGTTACTTGAATGTGTACCA
>NW_015259414.1:0-450 GCF_001447785.1 Gekko japonicus
GTTCAGGGCTGAGGAGGCTGGCTACAAGGGCTACCACATTTTCTTTAAAAAATAAGGTATGTCAGATTTTTTAAAAATGATTGTTTTAGGGTGTTTTTGTTAAAGAGTACTATGGAGTGAATAAAATGAAGTGTATGTTTCTCCGCTACTGCAAAATCCATGTTGATGCCATCGCACTTCAAAAGTCAGAATATTCAGACACAGAATGAATAATTATAAAAGAAATAGCTAAAAACAAAGAATGAAAAATCCAGCTTTCCTTTTGATGATAACAACAAATATGCACCAAGTGATCTGTTTTTGAAAATGCAAACAAAATCCCCAAACTCTCACATCGGTCTCACCTAGCGTTAATTCAAGCACCTGTTAGGAAGATCTTCTAAGCAAATTACCAAGTCAGCTCATCCATTCCATTATGATCTGTTTTGTCTTCATGAGTAACAGAGTACT
>NW_015259415.1:0-450 GCF_001447785.1 Gekko japonicus
GGGGGGGAGGATGCACAGCAACATCCTAGTTAAATATTTCAACGCTTTCATCAAACATCTGTCCTCCGCCTTGTACTTGATAAACCCTGCAAGGTAACGTCTCGCAAAGATTAACAGACATCTGCTCAATTACAGGAAAGGAGCGGGATGGCAAGCCAACCAAACAGGGAGTGTGGCAGCTTTAAAGAGCTCCCGCAGATCCTGCCGAGTGGTTGCAAAGATGGCCCGGTGGCGGTAGCTCACCTGAGCTGGAATGGTACATGTTTGCTCTCCCTTCTCTTGGTTGCAAGATAATAGCGCCATTCTTTCTTTGCTAATCGGAAGCACTCGGCACGACCTGTGACAATCACGTACTGAATCCACTGCGCCAAGGCAGAAGAGCGGAGGAGGACAAAGCCTATCTACTGGTTTCATGCACGGGATATTCCCAATATCTCACCTGCTCCGATG
>NW_015259416.1:0-450 GCF_001447785.1 Gekko japonicus
AACCCTTTTCATTACAGTTAAACATTGCCATGTGGGAAGACGACTTATAGGCCCCCACCCCCAGGAGAATCAGGTGACAAATCCTAGCATGAATTCTCTCCCCCCTGCTGTTCTGTGAATACAGTCATTGAAAGTGTAATATATTATTGATGGGTACTTGGATCTAGAAAGCGGAGGGAGACGCAGGCTAGTCAAAATACAGATTAAAATAGCTGATGCTTTTCATAGTGAAGGGAGGGGGAAACAGTGCGCTAACTAGTTTTATTTAAGAATAAAATCTGGAAACAGTCCTCTCTTCCAAGCGTGTACCTCCTTGAATGAATGTCCAATTAAGAATAAAAAGTAAACACAGAGAAAGCAATCAGTGATAATCATACCCCGAGCTTCTATGGCAACATCCCCCAAAGCTCCTTACATTCCAATTATAAGATATTGGAAGCCTGATACAAT
>NW_015259417.1:0-450 GCF_001447785.1 Gekko japonicus
TTTTTTTGGCATCCTGTTCTCCTCCACAAAATAGTATAGATGAAAATAATTTGCTAAGACGTTAGACTGGATCCAAAGGTATATCACTCTAACCTCTTAAAAGTCCCATCGCTAATATCTCCTTTCCTCCCTGGGCAAGGCATTCTAATTTGTGAATGCTCAATTACAAAGCTAAATGTGCCATTCCAGTAAAACGAACATCACTGCCAGAGAAGCAGAGGAGGGGGTCTGCTTGACAATTGGAAGAAGTTGTTCATTTTCAGATGTGGTGCAGATTCCTTGAGGGATCAAGGGGAAGCGGAAACTAAACTTGCACAAATATTCAATGCCGCGGTCGGAGCCACAAAATCAGGAATCCTCAGTTTGCAGTGTACTTTTCAGATGCAGAACTCCCAGGAATGGATTTTAAAAGATCATCTGAGGTAATGGCTTGTCCTTTCTGGATGTAGC
>NW_015259418.1:0-450 GCF_001447785.1 Gekko japonicus
GGGGCTAAAGAGATTCCATCCTTAGCTTCACTCCTTTCAACCCTTCAACTGCACAGGTGGTTCTGTCTGCTCCTCCTGACTGAAGTAGCAATAAGGCCCACAGTATGGAATCCTGGTTTTCTGCCCTTTGTTTTTCATGTGCGAGTCTGCAAAATAAAAAAGCAACTTTTGTCAAAGTTATTTTTATGACTTGTTCCAGTCTAAGTTAGTCATGTCTTGGAAGGAAAGAGTTCCCTTAAATAGTAGGTTGTTGACTTATTTGCTCCATATGTCTTCTCACAATCAAAAATAGCTTCAATACCATAATGTCCCAATTAAAATCAGAGACAACACCATGACTAACTTTTCGGGGAGTATTATTTGATCTTTCGGTTGTAGTTGAAACGCTAGCCTTTTCTATGCAGCCATTAGCTTGTTGTTGGCCTTCCTTAAAATAGCATTAAGTAAAAA
>NW_015259419.1:0-450 GCF_001447785.1 Gekko japonicus
CACCAACAGATGAGGGATCCCTGCTTTAATGGCTCGCTTTTAAGGGTAGAAATGCTACTCTTGGGGTACGTAGCCGACGAATTATCAGTGGAGTCCATCTACTAGTAAGCAATGTCCCTTTAATGCAAGGGTGGCTGCAAGAGCAGGAGGACTAGACAAGGCGCAACTCTTGCCCCACAGTGAGTGCTTATTGCTCTTGCTGGGAAAGTGTATTCTTTAAATAATAAATTGAAAGTACTGCACAGAAGTACATTTAGACTGACATTCACTTGCTGGCCCTATGCATTCCACACGAAAAACTGGTTATTAGACCCAACGAGGTTCTGCTTGCAATGATAACTCACTGCAACTTTAAAACACACTTCAGCTAACATGAGAGTCTTTATATTGGAAGGAGAGTACGTGCATAATTCTTTGAGACCACAGTCCAGGGCTATTTTTGGGCAGGAA
>NW_015259420.1:0-450 GCF_001447785.1 Gekko japonicus
GGCAGGAGCCGGTGCTCCAGAAACACTTTCCCCGCTGCAGTTTCTGTGAGCCTGATGTCTCCAGTGAGCGTTACTGTCATCCCAGAAATTGTCTCCTCAGTGAGGACCAGACACAACACAAAGTCATTACTGGGGTTCTTGTAACCGGCCCGCTGTCTTCTTCATGCGAATGTTGTTAAAACAGGACTGATCTGTTTGATGTACAGACAAGGGTTACTTCCTCTATAGAAAAGCAGATGGCAAGAACTCTTCCTCTTTCTGCTTGTAAGTCTAGGACTGGGGTGGGGTGGGAATCGCTCGTGTTCTAAAGGAAATTCTCCCTCACACGGTCTCAAATCAAGATATGGACTTTGTTGCCACATGGAGACGGCGGCCACGAAAAAGGCTCCAACATCTTGCAGTCAAAGAGAGAAGAGCCTCTCATAGGTGAGACCAGAGGTCATTTCGGGG
>NW_015259421.1:0-450 GCF_001447785.1 Gekko japonicus
TCTTACCTATTTTGGCCTATCTCTTGGTCTAGCATTGCAGAAGAATAATTTGCTATTGACCTGAATGGATCAGAAGCAGTGTTGATAAGCAAGATCTCTTCTGATCAGACATTGTTATTTTCTTTTTCCTTTCACAGGGTCTTTCCGAAATGATGGCTTAAAAGCTTCGGACGTCCTTCCCATACTAAAGGAGAAAGTGGCCTTTGTGTCAGGTGGGTTCATTGCTAATTTCTTTTCCTTTTCGCAGCTTGCAAGTGCGTTGTGCCAGTGAGAATTAAGCAAGTGTAGCAACAAACCTGTATGAAAATGTGGTAGTTTTGTATAGCTTTACAGGCCTACAGAACTTTAAGGAATAGAGTCTGCAGTGTTTATTTGGGGTGAGCAGTATTTTAATCCATGTGCCGGGTGACAGGTTTAAGTGGAGAAAGTTGTGAAGTAGATTTGATGTTG
>NW_015259422.1:0-450 GCF_001447785.1 Gekko japonicus
GCGAAAAAATAAAATAAAATAAGGCCCACGGCGTTCCACACTGCGCCCACGCTCGGAGGGGACAGGGTGGAAACTTTCTTCAGGAGCATCTAATTCTCTGCGTCATTGTCCAACGTCGCTCCGAGTTCCGCTTCGATTATGTAAGACGCGCTGGTGACTGAATGTAGATTTTCAGCCCCGTGCCTAGGGAGATAAACACAGCTGTGCCCCTTAGCATGCTGCCTAATCGGCTTCCCCCCTCCCCTTGCCGATATCCTAGCAACAGGCGCGAGAGAAGTCAGTGGTAATGGAGCAATGGATCGGAGACTTGGGCTTCTGCCAGTGCTGTGAACCCCTCCCCCTTTCTCTGAAATCCCTCCCCCATTCCTTGGACTACAAAGAAGGAAGCCGTCTCTAGGGCTGCCAGCTCTGGGTCGGGAAGTACCCGGAGATTTAGGGGGTGGAGCCTGA
>NW_015259423.1:0-450 GCF_001447785.1 Gekko japonicus
GATGAAACATACACAGCTATGTCTGCTTTTCCCTTGAGGATCATGGGAGAAGTTGGAGAAGGGGTAAGAGGAAAGAGGTTGGGCTGGGAGTCAAGTTCCAATGGAGGAGGAAGAGGAGCCGTTGGCCAAAGGGAAAGTGAAACATTGGGCAAACTGGCACTGCAACAGCTAGGAAAAGGTAACAGCCACAGGGGCACCAGCCACATCGCAACTGGATAAAGATTTTGGTATTCCGTGCATGCGTGTTGTCTACCTTATAAATTTCAAATCCACTCCCAGCCTGTGAACTGCACCCAAGAGGCACATCTACACTAAAAATGCAAACTGGTGCCATATGAAAGTCATTGCTTCCACACAACAAAGCTGGAAATTCTGATATATCCTTCAACAGCTTCGTGATTGTCACAAGTGTGTTATTATGGAAGCTATAAAAAGGGTGAAACTCAGAAA
>NW_015259424.1:0-450 GCF_001447785.1 Gekko japonicus
GCACTGGGGAGCTGCGGACACGGGACTGGCAGCGCACGTCTGGAGGTCCAAGAGCGACGCGTGTTGCCTGGGCCGGGCCGGGCCGCCCTTCCTCACTCCCTGCAGAAGACGTACTCGGTGTAGCTGGTCCAGATCTTGTCGTCGGCGAGGCCGCCCTGCTCGGGGGCGAAGGCGCAGGTGCCGGTGGAGGAGCAGGCGGCCATGCGGAAGCCGGCCTCGCTGAGGCGGTCGAAGGCCTGCTCGAGGAAGTTGAACTTGAGGTAGTAGCGGGCCGTGTAGCGCTCGGGGGGCCGGTCCGGGTCGCGGCTCTCGTTGAGCGTCTCGCCGAAGACCTCCTTGGCCAGCGCCGTCTTCCCGCACACGGTGATGCGCGCCACGCGGCGGAACTTGGCGTCGGCCGGCGCCTCCCGCCCGATGGTGTAGGAGCCGCGGTAGCCGATGGTGATGTAG
>NW_015259425.1:0-450 GCF_001447785.1 Gekko japonicus
CCTTAACCGGAACAGAATGTGCAGGCGCCTTGCAATCGCGTATACCTTACTAAATATGCGTAGGTTGTTTCGTCGGCCTTGGTAACGGAACTGGAAGCTGCACGAAAGTCGCGCCCTATGACGCAAGAGTTAGAAAATGTCTCAGCATGGCCGATGGGATTGTGTGTGTTTTGTGGTCTACCAGCAGCGGGCAAAACAACAGTTGCTCGAGCACTCAGCGACTCTTTGAAAAGGCATAAAGGATGGCTTTGTGTTCACCTCACCTATGACGACCTTATGCCTCAGGAAGCGTTCAGCCAATCAGAGACGAGCTCAGGACAGGAGGAACAGCAGTCATTGGTCAGTAGCTTACTTTTGTCTCTTATTGGCCAATACGTACTGCCATTCTTATTGGCCAAGGAAACTTCCGTGCCTAATAGCGGGACCTTTCAACGAAAATTAAGGAAATGC
>NW_015259426.1:0-450 GCF_001447785.1 Gekko japonicus
GTACCCACATTACTTTTACATTTCCAGCAGTTTATGTTGGCAGGGCAATCTAAACTTGTGCGCCCCGTTCCTAACAGATGCAGTACATGCTAGGACCTTTGCAGCCAAAATGCAAAATGAGAAGTCGCCCTTAGACACAGCTTTTTCAGCAACCCAGATTCTGTGGCAGGATTTGGTTCTATGGCGAGAGCTTCACGCTATGGAGACTTCGAGCTTCTTTTCACAGAGTTTGCTGACAAAAGTCCACACTCAGGGGACCTAACAAATCACATCCCAGGCTAAATTCAAAACCGGCACAGTACTCTCAGCTTTCCTAAATCTGGCCCCTTTCCTCACACTTTCTACAAGGCTGAATTTTCACTGTGCTACTTCAAGGTTGTAAGCCGGCGTTTTAACGGTTAATTTTATCTGTCGTTGACATATGGTACTGGCCTTGGCAATTCGATGGTC
>NW_015259427.1:0-450 GCF_001447785.1 Gekko japonicus
GCGGCCGTGTTCGTCTGTCTCTAGCAGCAGAGACGAGCAAGAGGCCAGCAGCCCTTCCCTTGGAAGGCGAGAAGGGTGGCTGATACAGCCAGGGCCTCCTTTGGGGTGGCACCTCATCTGTGCCACGCTCACCTGGCCCCTGTTCCTTAGAGCTTTATTCACAGAGGGAAACTGTTTTCATCTTCCCCAGCAATAATTAGCATTCTTTGCCGTTTTACTGCTCTCGCTCTTAGCTTTTCATGCACACAGCTTCATCATTACTTCCCCTGTGTCTGTGGTGGTACCAAACACATCACAGAGTCTTGGGGCAACTTTAAGGCTGACACATTTAAAGTGACGTGAGGTCTCGGGATCCTTTAGATGCATGAAGTGCAGAGTGAACGCGTCAGATGGTATGTACACAGCAATGAACAAGGGGTGGTGAGAAGAAGAGATTGGATTGATACCCCG
>NW_015259428.1:0-450 GCF_001447785.1 Gekko japonicus
AGGAAAGGGACAGATCACTACAGTTTAAAATCGATAATTGACAGAAAGCTGTATCTTGATGCTATCGTGATATAGCATTTGCAGTGGCAGGATTCCAGCTTCTCCTTTCCCGAGTGTTGGCAGTCCTCCATGACTTCCAGCACTCCTGTGTTTACATCCAGGGAGTGGTCTCCATGGGAGCTTTATAGTGCCATCTGCTGCAGGTAATGTGTCACAGTACCAAATATCTGGCCATTCATTTTCACAATAGTTTTTCAAAGTAGGCTACCCCTACCAAAACATATTCAGAAGGTGAGCACAAAATGCTGTGTGTCACCTTCTTGAATATGGTACCCGCTTCAGAGCAGCATTTTGCTCTTCCAACATGAAAAGGCGTCCATGTAGGTAATTTCATTAAATCAGTGTTTCAGTCGTCACACATGACATAAGAACATACAAAGAGCCCTGCTG
>NW_015259429.1:0-450 GCF_001447785.1 Gekko japonicus
TTTTACGGCCCGTGTGACCGGGACCACAGCATACTTTCCTGAAAACATGTGGAGTTAACTCACATTTTTATGGGATTATTGGGACTGTAACCCCTCGTGACCAGGAGTCAACAGTATTACGGAGCAGCAGGAAGCCTTTAAAAAGGTTAAGGCTCTCACTCCTCCTCAGCAGGCTAACACCGTATTTGATTTGTAGTGGCTCTGACCTTATTTTGAGGTGCAGCAGAGCTTTTAAAGTACTATCAGTATTTGCTGTAGGATCTGTGAATAAGAAACTAGGAAATGGGACGAAGGAAGGGAAAGGAATTCATTCATCTGTGAAGGGGGAAGGGTGAAAACAAAGCAAGGGGAGCAAAGCGATGAATCCTCTTCCTCAGTTTTCCATTACAGCATAAGGAACAGGGAGATGTTCTCTCCTATACATGGTATTCCTCATGTTCAGGGCTAGAT
>NW_015259430.1:0-450 GCF_001447785.1 Gekko japonicus
GTTGCCAACTTACTCTTACCAGCCCTGCTTCTGTGCTTTAAACAGCCACTTGGTGTGAGCCAATTTAGCATGCGGTTTGTCTCCATTCTGAGAAAACCTCCTCCTCTTCCGTTCCTGCCCCACGTTGTGCTAGAGACGCAGGAGCAGGGCCTGTTAAAAAGTTGGCAACTCATCCGACTAGCACAGAATACGGACACTCGAGGCTCAGCTTTTCTTTTCTTTCTCCTTGCCTCGTCCTTCTGACCCTGCCGTGCCCTACAGCTCCTCAGTGAGCAAGATATGCTCCCCACCACCGCCTCTCAAATTATTGTAGCTTTGCAAAGACTGGCTCCCCCATTTTTAGTTTTAAGGACCAACTGAAAATTTCTAGCTGGCTAAGATGGAGCAAAGGCGGTGGAAATGGAAACACTTCTCTGAAAACAGAGAATGAGAGCCAGTTTGGTGTAGTGG
>NW_015259431.1:0-450 GCF_001447785.1 Gekko japonicus
AATAATTTAAATGTTTAAATAGTGCTGGTGAAAGAAGGCAAGTGCATCTATTGGCCTGGATGACGAACAAGCACCAGCCCACGCTTCATATCCCACACTTAGTCCATCCAACATGATTGATTTGCAGCACAAGTCCTGAAAATTTTCCACTCCACGCCACTGATTGAAAAGGCTATCCTATGCCTGTCTACTCAGGAGTAAGCCCACTAGGTCCAGTGGGATTCACTCCCAGTTAAGCACGTACAGGACTGAAGCCTAAATTCCAGTGCATGAGAAACACTCATCCTAAACTCTAAACCCAGCCCTTCCAATGGTTTCTGCTGATTTTAACCACAGTGTGGTCAGGTTTCACATCCTGAGGCCACTCCTAAACCCTCCAAAACCACAGCAAGGGTACAGAGTACAACAGAAAATGGATGTGGCTTCACCACACAACATGATGAATCTTTC
>NW_015259432.1:0-450 GCF_001447785.1 Gekko japonicus
CATCTCCATGAAGTGGAGTTTCTGTGCTCCCCTGTAAACAGAAAACTGGACATGTCCGTTTCTTTCATAAAAAGTAGAGATCCTTTTGTAACACTGTAGCCACCAAGACAATGAGAAAAGAGAGAGACTCTTCACATGAGGCAGAAGTTTCCATCTTCCCTGCCCAAAAAAGTAGGTTCCTTCTTATACCCACCTACTTTGCAGCCTATATGCACGGAGCACGGAAGGGGAAGATTAGGGGGGGAACATCTTTGCCAGCTATATAGTATTTTAGGTGAGATTTTGTTTGCTCTTCTGTTCCATAGATAAAGCCTGGGTGTAGTCAAAGGTGTGAACCAAAGAGCTCTTGGCTGCTGAGTGTTAGTTTATGACTCAAGGCCTGTGGTTACCGATAAACCAACCCACTGAATCCAGGACTGGATCAAGATGTAGCCTGTTTTTGTTGTTGTT
>NW_015259433.1:0-450 GCF_001447785.1 Gekko japonicus
TCAATAAATGATGCAGAAAGGATGCAGATATCATTCGACAGAGAGTCCCACCAGGTCGGGGCAGTGGAGAAGGGGTGCGAGGTTTTTCAAATGTCATCCTTCAGTCATGAAAGGGTTAAGCTGAAACATCTGTATGCTAATGTTATCTGATTAGCATAGGGCCAATTAGGTGCAGAGGAGAATCTTCCCGCCAAAGAAGGGGAGGTCTTAACCTTAAGACTGACTGTTGGCTAATCGATATATCGGAAGATGGTACATGTCTTTTGGCACGTACACCAGGGGTGGAGCTTTGGGGGTAAAATTCCTCTCCTTTGTCCTCGCACACTGATGTCGGAAGAGTAGAGGTGGACAAGGTGGAGTTAGAACAAGAAAGGTGAGTTAGGCCGCTGTTATTCTTCTTCCCATGTAACCCTTCCCTAACTTTCTTTTAGTAAAGTTTTTGTTAGATGC
>NW_015259434.1:0-450 GCF_001447785.1 Gekko japonicus
TCTGTGAATATCTGATGGGGCAGGAAGTTATGATCTCACTCCCCCAGCATGCATAAGGAGACAACTGGGGAGAAAATTCCCCCGGAGTGGCCCTATATATTCCATTCTAACTGACTGCATTCAGCATTCCTGTCAAGGAACACTTAATCGTCTCCCTTCAAAATAAAGGGTATTATTCATGCTACCATGACATGGACATAAAGTCTTTCATTATGGGATCATTATGAGCCATTACTTTATCTGGAGCCTACAAGCTAAAACACCCAATAATTGTTATTGCTAATAAAAGTAACCGCTACAGCTCTGGAATTTCAAATATAATTATATAGCAGGGGTACATCGCTGCCATTCGCTCACCCAACCCTCCTAATAAGCATATAACTGAATTAGAAATGGAGGAGGTGTGGACGGAAGGCTAAATCCGAACCTGGACCCCACTGCGCCTGAATA
>NW_015259435.1:0-450 GCF_001447785.1 Gekko japonicus
CTTATAAGAGCTTTCAGTTAATTCATTGACTTTTCGCATGCTGTCTGGGCATGACTGGAGTAGAGGAATGAGCTGCAAAGCATTTTCAGCATTTAAAAATATTGTATCCCATGCATCCCAAGTAATACTGCTGTTCAAAATGGCCTATAAACTACAAGAGATACTATACAACGACCACATGAATCGTCTTATCTAATAGCAAAGTGGATTATGAAAGCAGCAAAACCAATCCCCTCAGAGAGAAGGGTCCCCCGTGCTCCACCAACTCCCCAGGTATGCAGAAAGACATGACTTTGAAAATCAACTTAAAAGGGGGGCAATATGGCCCCAAATTTGTGTTGGGTTAGAATATTCTCGGTGTCTGACCCAACATAAGTGTGGCCCATAATTTTGGGGGATGGGGTGAGTCGGAATAGTCTTGCTATTAGAGAGCCAGCTTGGTGTAGTGGT
>NW_015259436.1:0-450 GCF_001447785.1 Gekko japonicus
CACTGTTGGTTGTTTATATTATAATAAATTTTAAAATGTATTAAAAAAAGATGGCCCTGAGTCTAAATGCACATTAACTTAAGTAATAAATTATTTCATTTATATATTTTTAACATTACAACTCCTTAGGGATTAGATTACTGCTTTTCTCACTGTGCTTCTCCATTGTGCTGAGTAAGGAAAGAAGGAGGACCCTGTCTTTGAAAAGGGAATTCTATCCAATTGTTTCTTCTGGGCCAGAAAAAAGCTTCTCTCAACCCCAGAAGCATCTTGAAAAATTCTGTGTGGGAACTGGCCCTTTGTATAAAGGCATCGAGAATGTGCTGATCTCAGAAGTAAACCGCAAATGTGCAAAGCCTTGCCTAACTTGTCGAGATGGATAAGTCAACATGAATGACATTTTAATAATCTTTAGAGAGAAGAATTAGCAGTGAATAGTCTGGTGTCTTT
>NW_015259437.1:0-450 GCF_001447785.1 Gekko japonicus
GGATGATAGAGGTTTGTGGATGGCCTCATCAGGTGGCTTCCATCAACCAGTTCAGGTACCTAGGCCCTAATTTTTTTTGATATCCCTTGTGAATTGCTTCTCTAGCTGTGCCCTGCCTAAGGGCCAGACAGATAGAGTGATAATGAATACAATAAAAGGCACAGTGCTTCAGAAGCTCTGCACTTTGGTTTTCTAGAGGTGCAACAGGAGGACAAACCAAATTTGTTCTGCTGCCTCAGGCAAGGATGATTTTATCATTATCTTCTTTTGGTCTTGCGGCCTAGCGCCCTTGTAAACCTTTCCCTTAATATGTCCTTTCATTACTGCTATCTCTTATCCTTCCCTATTTCCTTTAGGTGTCTGGCATTCACTTTCTCCTATGTGAGGTTCTTCCTAGCCAAATTGACCTTTCACTTCCCTCACAGAAGCCTTGCTGTTTATCAGCGTTCC
>NW_015259438.1:0-450 GCF_001447785.1 Gekko japonicus
GCACCAGGTAAAAATATTATTTTAAAAGATGGTCTCAAAAACTCTCTCTTTCTAACATTTACATAAGACGCCAAAAACATTTTCAAAGCGCCAGCCCCCAAACAATTGCCTTTTCTGAATACAGACACTTAAAACTTTGTTCTGCTTTGTACATTCACTAGTATCCTGCAAAAAGAATCAACTTGACAGTTTCAGTTCTGTTGTGTAAGCATAGGCATTCAAGTCCTCTGCAGCTGGATACACTCTGCTATGCTAGATGTATCAAAGCCACTTGCCAGTAAAATATGCCTGATGCAGGAAAATAGTATGAATTTTCATATTTTCAAAATTAAAAAGTGCATTGAAGTTCCAAACAGAACTGTACGTTTTAAAACAAGGAGTATGGTTGTGTATGATGTGCATGCCATTGGCAATGTACTCTTTTTGACTAAGGAGAGATGGCAAGCAAAA
>NW_015259439.1:0-450 GCF_001447785.1 Gekko japonicus
CGAGTCAGTCAAGGAAGCCATGCCTGTTTGCAAGACCTGAGCAGAACTGTTAATGCCAGGACGTTTTGGAGGATGTTAAATTCATGGGGTCACCATAAGGCGGAAGGGACTTGAGGGCACTTAGCATGCACGCACCTGAAATAGCACATTAAATGTTTCCAAAAACCGGTAGGCAACCCTGCCCCCCCCCGAGCTGTAATATTCTTGTATACTTTCTGTGGACTAACGCTGACTGTTCTGGATTGTCGTCTGCAGATGTGAGAAGCCCGAAGAAGCATTCCAAACTAGTCACTTTCTGCTGATCAGCGCACATTTGATACCGAGTGATCGAAGCCTGCTGCATCTGTGTGTCTTGAGTGGTCTGCCCCTCCCGAACTTTAAACACCCACTTTAAAAGTTGTGTTGACTTGTAACCTACAAGTGCAAGACAAGGGTTCTCCCCCCCCCCCC
>NW_015259440.1:0-450 GCF_001447785.1 Gekko japonicus
TGCAGTAGCCTGACCTGAGGTTAGGAAGTGCATATACATGGCTCTTTAAAGGAAGGTAGAATCTCATCAACAGGATGTTTGCGAGGCCATGCAGAAGGCTAGATTCATGTCTTCATCTATCCCCACGAACTATCTTTGTAGCCTTAGCTGTTTTGCTGGCATACTGCTCACAGCTATAACTCATGCAAGAAGGCACATAGAGTTTAGAAGAATAATCCTGCACAGAAAAGTGATTAAAAAAAATAGGGTCAGCTGCCCATGGCTATTGATACTTGAATGTCTTGTTAGTAATCATCACTAGAAATAGGATTACATCAAAGAACAAGGCCAACTGATGGTCGGTAGGCCTCTGTTACTTTTTTCTGCTGGCCCTCATACAATTGCTAATCTATCATTTGGATTCCTAATTTATAATTTTGTGTTTTCAGTGGCAACCCCATGATTATGGAA
>NW_015259441.1:0-450 GCF_001447785.1 Gekko japonicus
CGAGGCTGGCACTGCCCAGCCTCGGGGGTGTGGAGCTCGCCAGGCTTTTGCTTTGGTGCTCTTTTCTTTTTCTCCCCCTGAAGAGGAGACAAAGATGGATCGAGGGAAGCTGAAAAGCCGGAGGCGTATTTCAAAGCAGGCCCATAAAGGAGGGCTGTCACGTTCAGACAAGAACCAGAGCGCTTTGATGACTTTGTACTAAGCGTCGCCCTTCCCAGTAAGTGACTCCCGTTCCCTCGAGACCGGGGCTGAAAGGAAACATGCGGGGATGACACTTCAGGAGCCAGCGACTTTGGCCAGGGCACTGCACGGCGAAAATCCGCTTAGGGGAAGAGAAATGAGGACTTGATCAGCAGGGTTTATTTTGCGTTGTCTGTTCCAAAGCCAACAAAACGTAGCAGCGTTTCAGAGCTGTGTCTAACCACGGCTGCGGGCACACACACTAAAGAA
>NW_015259442.1:0-450 GCF_001447785.1 Gekko japonicus
TGTGTGTATGTGTGTGTTTGCTGTAGCTTCCTTAATGTTCCTCCATTCTCTGCCAAAACAGAGCACCTCACAACCTAACTCCAAATAGTATTGTTCTTAATAACAACACAAGCAAGCAATTACATAATTTCTTTGTGTGTGTGTGTTTTTATTACAGTTACCAAAGCACACTTGATTTGGGTTGTGCTGATATAAAATTGGTATACTCAACCCAAGGCTGAACTTGCCTGTTTTTCATTATCCTGACATTATCCTGTCACTGCTATCTGAAAATAACAGGGTTGCAAGTTTTAATCAATTCAATGGTGTAATTAATTGATTGAAACATTGTTCTTTGGTTAAAAATTCCTCACTGTGATTTTAAAAAAGACATTTCAGACAGCATGAAGGGAAATTGCCATTCATTTTTATAGAAGGATCCCCGTCAGTGTTCCCTCTAAGTTGAGTTAG
>NW_015259443.1:0-450 GCF_001447785.1 Gekko japonicus
CCCTAGATAAACTTTCCACTTTTCTGGATGTAGAAGGTATGCTGGCTGGTTTCTGCTAAAGAGTTTTGGAGATGTCATCAATACCTTCTAGAACAGGGATAGCAATTATACCAGGTTCCTTTGCATAGAGCTTGCCCAAAATCTTATCATTAATATTGGGGTTATTTGAAGTCACCTCACCTCTGTTTCTAATTTTGCCATTCTCTATTTCTACTTTTGCCATTCTCATCTCACAGAACTTTAGATCCTCATTGAGTAAGACTGGGGAGGGAGAGTCAGCCCTTAAGTTCTGATCATCTTCTGAATCCAAATGCCCCGTGGGGTGCTGGGGAGAGATAGTCGAAGGATACCAGAGAGGTGGGCCCATAGCTTCACAGCTCTGTGGGTGAGAATGCTTCAGTTCTGGAGGAATTTTTCTCATTTACTATTCACTCCAGCCTTGTGGTCTGG
>NW_015259444.1:0-450 GCF_001447785.1 Gekko japonicus
TTTCCTTTCGTCCGTCCTGAACCTACTGCTTGGTTTTGCGTCCTCACAGAGAAACAGCAGCTGAGCTTTCTTGGCCGGATCCATCTATGAACCAAAAAAGTCATAACCCAAGTTTTCTGCTCTCCTCTCCCATTTCCAGCCACCGATCGATACAGCTGAAGCAAGACCCAGGAGACAATTAAGACCACCTGAGATCTTCCCAGCAGGACCGGAGTGGAAACAGACCCCAGCTTGTGTGGAAAAGATCAGGAAGTGAACTGCCAAAGCCTGAAGCTTGCTCCATTTTTCTCCCCATCTGGGCAAAGCATCCAAAGGAGCCACCTAGCAACACACACCATCGAGACCAGAAAAGAGGACTCTGTATTGCATTGGAGACAACATGGGGGTTTTGGGGTCACACCAAGAGCCCATCAAATGCAGCACTCCAGCCAGAGCAAGCTAGGAGACTCC
>NW_015259445.1:0-450 GCF_001447785.1 Gekko japonicus
TGCATGAAGGCAGGGTCCTTGGATGTGAGCTTTGACCATTCCTATAGGGTGATTCGTGATCTCTCCGCTATAAATAGGTACATAAATAGATAGAATTTAAAATAAACTCCAATACATAGAATAAGCTCCAGTGCTCATTTACAGCCACAGAAAATTACTTGCTTTAGCTCAAGGCTAGGGCTGATTTATCTGTTACCATATTCTAAGAGTTGGACCTGTGTCTTTTGTCTTTTGTTTTTTTTACAATGTTTGAAGATGCTCAAGCCTGAGTGTTAGGGTGACATGATTGATAAAAGTAGACTTGGATTGGAAAATTTTGGTGCAAAACCTGAATCAGCCATGAAATTCATTGTGCAGCCTCAGCAAAATCTTTATAGAAGGTAGCCGCAAGAATAAAATAGAATACGTCCAAACATGCTGCAACATCTACAGAACTTCTGTTCTCTCTCT
>NW_015259446.1:0-450 GCF_001447785.1 Gekko japonicus
TCAGTTTGCAAGACCTGAACAAGGCTCTTAATAATAATAAGTATGTTTTGGAGGTCATTCATTCATCAGTTTGCCACACACACACACACACACACAAAACATAAAATTCGCTGCACAAAAACCACCACATATTTCTCAAAGAACACAGCACCTTTGGTAGTGATCCCCAAAATATCCAAGATGAAGGTCCATGAGTAATGTGGTGTGTTTTCCAGGTACATAAGGTGTACCGGCAGTGGTAAAAGACCCATGCTTTCAAGTAAGCACCATCTGCTCCATTTGCCTGTGGGTACTACTGTCAGAAAGGAAGCCACAATAATTTACTTTGTAATACAAATGCTACACTGTTATTGGAACATATATCCTTGTAGAGTACCACAGTGTAGGATAGTTCGAAGACAATTGATGTAGAAAGGACTGAGAATATGAACACTCCCACCTAGTCAGTTA
>NW_015259447.1:0-450 GCF_001447785.1 Gekko japonicus
GGTTTGTACATTCCAAAGACCCTGGAGAGGAGCACTGTCGCTTACCTTGCAGCTTGCAACCTTTTTCTCCACCCCCTCCTCCTTGTCCTCACAAACAGCAATCATGTGAGGCAGGTGAGGCTGAGTCAGAGACTGATTGGCCGCAGGTCAGCCAGTGAGCCTTTATGTGGAGGTGCAAACCTGGCCCGCCCCCCGGGCCCCTTATGTCTGAGCCACGCCTTTGGTGAGCAACAACTGTCAGCCAGTATACCTAAACAATACTGCCAAAGACAGAACTGGCAAGCCCCTGCACGCAAAACAGAGGGAAAGCCAAAGGAAAGACCACCAGCTTCAGGCTGTGCTTGTAAGGTCTCCAGAAGCAAGGGAAGGGCCGTGGCTCAGTGGTGTGGCACCTACTTTGCATGCAGGAGGTCACAGGTCAACTCCCCAGCATCTCCAGTTGAAAGGATC
>NW_015259448.1:0-450 GCF_001447785.1 Gekko japonicus
GAGATGGGAGGCCCCACATAAACACAGTTCCAAGCTAGCGCAAAGCAGCTTCACACACACGCACACTCACATGCTCCCAGACTCCCCCTCCCAACCAGAACAAAACAGAATAAGAGACATACAGAACCAAAAAGAACGAAAGAACAATGGCAAAGAAGGCCCGAGTTGGACACTCTGGAGTCTGGTGATGACCTGTAATTCTGGGGGATCCCCAGGTCCCGCCTGTAGGTTGGCATCTCTATCTTTGTTTTATCAGGTGTTGCATGCCAGGCTGCAGAATTCACACATCTTCTTTCTCTATACTTCTCCTAAATCCAGTTCAGTCAAGACAGGTAGAATGAGCACCGTTAGAGCAACCTGGACATGGCAACTGGCAGGAATTGCTCCAAGGTCCACTCCCAAACCACTTTTTACCCCTGCACTTTCCTTTTCCTTTTATACCCTTAGAAG
>NW_015259449.1:0-450 GCF_001447785.1 Gekko japonicus
CAGAATGACAAAGAAAACTTGATGGACATGCACAGTGAGAGTGAGAGACAATACCCATACATAATAGGCCCGATTTATGGGTAAGGAGGAAGAGGTTCAACAAGGTGAGTTTCTCCAACCAGTCAGTATCAGGGCAAGAGACTTCCTGCAGAGCCACCATGCCAAGAACTATAAATACAGAGCTCTGCAAGCTTATGGCCCTTATTCCTTCTTCTCTAGAAAAGTAAAACAAATCACCAGATGACTCTCTTTCTCACAGTGGTGTGTGTTTGCAAGTTTGAAAATGACAAAAATTCTGCTTTTATAAAAATATAACATAGCATAAAGACAGAGGTACTAAGCTAACCTTGATCCTATGACTGTTTGGTTAGCAGGTAATATTAGGGAAATGGGTCCCAGTCTCTCTATCAAGGCCAGAGGAACACATGCTTTTTTGGATAAATTAGAAGG
>NW_015259450.1:0-450 GCF_001447785.1 Gekko japonicus
AGCCATCAGGCAAATAAGCTTAACTGGATGACTGTATTGCTATGTCCCTAGACTGAAGTTCCACTTACTAGCTTATGTGCATTTATTAAAAATGGTTACATACAGATCTGTCGCATTGTTGCGATGTATACTCCTCATTTGACTTCTAAGACATTTCAGATTTATTTACATGACATTTGGCTTTAGGCAGAGGCAGTGGGGGTGTAGAATGGCTTGCCTTAGGGAGCTGCATGTGACTGGAATATGTGATTCATCCTATAAAATATGTGCCTATTCCTCTTGACTTTGGAAACACTGACACATAGATGCTGGTATGAGGTACTGAATAGGTAGACTAGTAATAAAATACTTAAGTTGTCACAGCTCCTGCTTTTTGAACAGCAGTTAAAACCGAGCACTATTGTATTTTTGGCTAGGATGAAGTCTTCTAGTAGGTCACATGCTCATATA
>NW_015259451.1:0-450 GCF_001447785.1 Gekko japonicus
CCGGAGAGGGGAGGGAGCTCCATGGGGCTGTGGTGTCAGACTCCTCCCTCCTCAACTACAATTTCCTCCTCATGGATGGGGTTACCAATTTATTGGAGGGAAATGGTCCTGTCCCTTTAATAGAGGTTCAATGGGATATTTTTAACCAGGTGATGTTATTTACCTCCATACCATGAAGAGCTTCTCCTGACTATTTGCACAGGGTAAGCCTCTATTAAAAGAGCAGGACACTTTTCTTCTGGCCTATTGGTAACACCAGGGACTGATCTCTGTCATTCTGGGAGAATCCAGGCCTCACCATGAGGTTCGTAACCCTACATGTTATGTAAAGGACTCCCCCCCCCCAATGTGGAGTATCTCTATAATTTTTAAAGCTGGTAGATAATTAAAAACCAGTTCAGAGGCTTGGAAGGATAGTAACATAGGCAGTTTGGTGTAGTGGTTAAGAGC
>NW_015259452.1:0-450 GCF_001447785.1 Gekko japonicus
AAGTTCCCACTGATTCCTAGAGCTACCCATTGTCATTTTTTAGTTGTACCTGGAAGTCACATGCTGGCACAGAGGCTGTCAGCATGTTTTTTATCTGGTGGTGGCAGGCAACAGAGACAATCAATGGTACATCATACCAGGAGGTTTGGCAATTCTAGAGATGCCCCAAATTTCTGTTTGACCTGAATGCCAACTCAACAATATTGCATTATTCAGGTGAGTTTAGGTGATACAGCAGCTGCAGAAAACCCTGCATAGGGGAAGAAAACCTGACAGAAAAGGCCATTCCTATCCTCTATGGACTGGGCTTAATGAGACACTTCTCCCAGTCTGGCTTCCACATAGTCTCTTGTTCAATTCCTAATGGGACCGTATGAGTTCAAATACACACCAGTGATAGTGGTGATTCTTGTAGCTATTCTTGATTAATGTGGAGCACATACATGTGAT
>NW_015259453.1:0-450 GCF_001447785.1 Gekko japonicus
GCCACTGAGCCACAGCCTCTCTCCAACACACAACAGTTGCCCATTATCAGTCAATGCTGTAACAAAGCTGCCACTGGTGGAAATGAGGGGAGCAGCCAAGCAGTGGAAACTAGAAATCTTGAAGCTCTAAATAAAGAAAAGCAGCCTTTTATCAGTAAAAACACAACACCACATGCTTAAAGAAATAATTATAAACCTAGCAGTCACAAAAAAGCTAGATCCCCCTCCCCCCAAAAACCCAAATCCTGGGCATACTAAACAATTGCCTTCTGCTGGGTCTAGTAACCATGTGGAACCCCACCAAACTACACAAGCAGAGATGGCCTCCTTTACTTAAGACTTGGGGAGGATTTGTGTATGTAAGAGGGAAAGCAAATCAGAGAATACAAGAGAAAATGGTGGAGTATACTGAGTATGGGTATTTATGCACACTTCTAGTAACTTGCAGTT
>NW_015259454.1:0-450 GCF_001447785.1 Gekko japonicus
ACTAGAGTACAACTCATGCAATCCCCAGGGCAATATGTAGAAATAGAGATCTTCAGTTCCCCAGAATGTTCACAATAGGGAGTATCAAATCTAAAACAATTTTTCATCAAATGTTACTTTATGCCCAGTTATTTCAGTGACGTTCTAACAGTCAGAATGAAAAATATGCTTGAAGCAACTTTACTGCCATAATATTAATAAAGGAACTCAAAAATCCAAATGATTGTTCATTAAAACACAAGTTGAGACAATATTGAAAGTTTCTTTTACCCCATAACTGATGTGTTACTACCCAGCCAACACTCAGCCCAACATACATTTGTATATTATAGGCTACAGTCCTGAGATTGTTGAGATCCAGCATGGTGTAGTGGTTAAACTGGGATCTGGGAGATCCAGGTTTGTATCCCTACCCTGCTATGAAGAAGAAGAGTTGATTTTTATACCCCG
>NW_015259455.1:0-450 GCF_001447785.1 Gekko japonicus
TGCAGGGGGTTGGCCTAGATGACCCTTGACGCCCCTTCCAGCTCTACATTTCCATGTTCTGCAAATTCAAGCCCTTTTGTGCCATTTTCTGTTTCGTGTTGAATTTTCGCCTAGGGAATGTGTGTATTTTGATGTTATCTGCTCGTTCTTGGGCCTGTAACTTGGCACACATTAAAAATGGCATTCCATTGACATAGAGTAGCATGAAACTGGGAACATCATCATCATCAACAACAACAAAAATAACCTAACCTCCCATGATCACAAAATGCAGAAGAAGGACAGTAAAAAGGCATATCCATACGTCTCTATGACTTGTACTTATAGACTTGAATCCCACATACTTCCTTGTCTTTTGCAAGATTTATTATGCAATATCATTTCCATGGTCTCTTTTCTATAAAGAAACTGTGTGTGGGTATGGGGGTGTGGAAAGAAAGAAAGAAAGAA
>NW_015259456.1:0-450 GCF_001447785.1 Gekko japonicus
GTGCATTCAAATAGGCATCTTAAATGATACTGCAGTGACATATATCATCTTCTGGATGCCATGTGAAGCAATGTAATTTTTCATGCCCCAGTAGGTTTGCATTGGCCCAAAGTAAACGGGAGTGTGAATGTGCAGTGACCTGCTTTAGAGAAATCACATTAACTGCCAAGATCAAGTGGGAAGATGGGACTCCTAAGTACAGCATGTTTATTCCTTTATTCCTCTGTAAACTGCAGCAGAAAATGGAACTGTAAGAGCAAGTCAGTTGGAATTGCAGTGTCCCCCTAATGCTCCCCCCCCCAGAAAATCTCTATTTTTTATTTTAAGGAAGCATTGGAAGTGAGTCTGTGGTCCTTGCACTAACTCTTCTTTTTGCATGGTTTCACCACTATGGTTCCCTTGCCCTGCTTGGTGTAGTGATTTAGAATGGCAGACTCTAATCTGGAGAAC
>NW_015259457.1:0-462 GCF_001447785.1 Gekko japonicus
GGGAGAATCGGGTTTGATTCCCCACTGCTAGTGTGTCCTTGGCTCAGTCACAAGTTCTCTCCAAGCTGTTCTCTCAGGAGCAATTCTTGAAAGAGCTCTCTCAGCCCCACGTACCTCACAGGGTGTCTGTTGTGGGGAGAGGAAGGGAAGGAGATTGTAAGCTGCTCTGAGACTCCTTCAGGTCATGAAGGGTGGGGTATAAATCCAATCTCCTCCTCCTCCTCCTGATGCAGGTACCATGCAGGGAGGTAGCCAGTGTGGTGTGGTGGTTAAAGTGCCCGAATAGGTGCTGGGAGACCCAGGTTTGAATCCCCGCTCTGCCCTAAAACATCTTGGGTGACCTTGGGCTGGTCACTCCCTGTCAGCCCAGCCGACCTCTAGAGGGGGGTTGTGAAGGTAGAGCAGGGGAGGAGAGACTGACCTTCTACATGCCGCTCTTTCTTGTCTGTCTCCAGGATCTTT
>NW_015259458.1:0-450 GCF_001447785.1 Gekko japonicus
ACCTTCCTAGAAAATCATCCTTGTCCGGGTCTTCATCAAACAGTTCGATCTCCAGCTCCTGTCCTGGATGCTCATACACTAAAGCCTAGAAGTGCAACAATTAACAAGAACAGGCAGCCTGATCAACATAAATATTTGATATAGCCTCGATGTAGCTTTTACATAAATTACATATCCACCCTCTAAAATACTATACGTAGACAAGGTAGTAAAACAGTAGATGGTATATTACCACTGACAATTTTATACGAGGTCTTGTGTGTGTGACCATGACGACACACTAATAACTTGCATATCTATATAATAGTCCTTGTTACAAGCTTGGCCCACAATCCAATGCTTCATATGGATACACTGTACTATTTTATGACTTTATCCACTTATGGAGGGATGGCTCCTATCCCTTATCATACCACTCCTCTAAGCAAAGTTTGAAGCCTTCCTCCAACT
>NW_015259459.1:0-450 GCF_001447785.1 Gekko japonicus
CGAATGTAAATAAATAAATAAATAAATACCAGAATATTTTCAGCCCATTCTAGAGTCTGGTGAGAAGTTTCTGTCAGACAGCACATTAGGTCCATTGTGGGACTGACAAGCTCCTATTGAGGATATTTTTGTCTTGTTTTTATGCTCATTTTAGATTATTAATGTGCTGCATTACAGCTGTTTTCTTATTTGATTTTGTGGGGCACCTTGAGGGCTTATAAAGAGCTGAAACACGGACCATAAATTTAAAATGCAAACACTTGATTTGGAGCTTGATTTGCAACAGGTCCTGCTAGTTAGTTGTCTGACACCATTTTCTAAACTGTTCAGGTATCATCCTAGAATTGCAGCATCTTATATGCCTGCTGGCCTTCTCTAACGTAGCTGGGGAAAATGGGTGACCAATCATGCATGAGAACTGGTGGTTTCAGAGCCAGTTTGGTGTAGTGG
>NW_015259460.1:0-450 GCF_001447785.1 Gekko japonicus
CCCGGGCTGCTTAAAGAGGCAGTGCACACATTTGGGAAGATTTCATCCTTGTGGACATACAACAGTTGAGTAATGCGACCTTATCATGTCATGGTTAGAGAACTGGGCTACGAGTGGGGAGACCTGGGTCCTAATCCCCTTCTGCCACAATGTTTTCTAGGGGACCGGAGCCTAGTTATGTTCACTGGGTTGCTGTGGGAACAGGGTGGAGGGAAGGACCATCTGTGCCACCTTAAGTTGAGCTCCTTGATGTAACAAGCTCCTTAATGTAACAAACAGCAGCAGCAGCATCTATACACCCTTCCTCAATGATGGCTTTTCACTGGAGCATCCATGAGCATCCCTAGGTGCACCTGCTGGTCATGCCTTAACCCTTCAATGGCAGGATTGTATTTATTTATATAAACTTGAATATCCTGCTTTTTGCTTGATTCAGGCTGCGGTCCCACT
>NW_015259461.1:0-450 GCF_001447785.1 Gekko japonicus
GCATGCACATATGCACTTATGCGCACATCCCCAAAACACACACAAAAAAAGAACTGAGATGGAACTGAACGTTCACACTTCCCAACCGGCTTGAGTTCACGACAGGGAAGCTCAGACATCGGGAAATGTGGAGTGAAAACACTAAAGTCCGTAAAGGCCGGGCATTCCCCAGTGTCCGTTAACTCCTCTTCGAAGTCGGGGTAGAACAAGCTGCCAGTGACTGGCGAATGGGAGGCGGACGCTGCTGTCGGATTGTGCACTTTAAATCTGGCAGGGAACAGCAACTACATCAGATCAAACTACTTGTCTGACCGCAGCCAAAGACTAGAGAACTGTATCTCCCTCGGATGTTCTTCTTCTGGTGCCAGCCCTTCTAGCCTTTAGGATAAACTCTACTCATTTGAGATGTTGGTTTAGTTGGAGGCAGGGGTCATTTCGTAGAAAAGGAGG
>NW_015259462.1:0-465 GCF_001447785.1 Gekko japonicus
AAAGCTTCTTTCATGATGTCCTCTGAAAAGTGAAGTTACACTGTCCATCTCTGCTGTTTCGAGTATTTTATTTATGATTTCCTCCTGTTTTTTTTAATATACCACCTGGAGGTTGGCAACTAACATAAGAATGTAAGGGAAGCCAATGTTGGATCAGGCCAGTGGCCCATCCAGTCCAACACTTTGTGTCACACAGTGGCCAGAAATACCAGGGGCCATCAGGAGGTCCACCAGTGGGGCCAGAACTCCAGAAGCTCTCCCACTGTTGACCCCCCCAAGCACCAAGAAGACAGAGCATCACTTGCCCCAGAGTCCCTAACTGTAACCTCTTCCAGACCCTGCCACGCCAGCAACACGCGTGGGAGTCTGCCCCTGCCGCCTAGTGACCGATGGATGCGGTGCTTCCGTTCAGGAAACACTATTTGCAGGCCTGTGCGTGTGTGTTGGTGCAGAGGGAAGCAGGTG
>NW_015259463.1:0-450 GCF_001447785.1 Gekko japonicus
AAGCCTTAGACAGCATAATGCCGACACCTGAGATTCCCCCAGGGATAGAGATGCTTCAGCTTCTCTGCCAGCCGAATAGTCACTTCAAAGTGACAACAGTCTTAATGAGAGTCCTTCTAGGACATGGGAAATGAGTGGGCTTGACCATAAGAAATAGGTTCATAGGTTGTTGTTTTGCCACTGGAAAGATTCCCTTCCAGGGGACTCGGTTGCTGAAAAGGCAGGAAATCTGACGTCCCTCCTCAGCCTTCTGTAACTTTGATGAAGCAACTGTAGGTGTTGTGAGGAAGTCAGCCAAGAGTCTCTGCACCACAGGAACACAAACCCTTAGGAGTAAGCTGTCAACGGAATACATTACCAAGTAAAGGTGGCGTTTGTTTGTTTGCCACAGTTGAAGCTATATTTGGGGACACACGTACACTCAGAGCTAGTTTTCCCAATGCATGAAAA
>NW_015259464.1:0-450 GCF_001447785.1 Gekko japonicus
GGGCATGCCGCCTCCCATAAACAACACTAAGTATTTATCTGGCTTTAATTAGAGTAGAAAAGCAAAGGGAAGTCAATAAATGGAATAATCCAGTGGAGTGATCGATACGCCACTTGGCCGGGGCCACGCCGGGGCGGAGGCAAGGAGTGAATTAGGTCTTGGAAGCAGGCAGGCAAACACCTCTCCAGAGTCGAGGCACCCGCCATCAAGGCAAGGAGGAGGAGGCCCGGCCAGATGGGAAGGAGATACCCTTAATCCCACCCTTCACAAAAACAGGCTGCATTCTGAGAAGGAGGGGGGAAACCAAACATCGAGGTAGAAGGAAACCTGCAAAGGGTTAAGCTGATAGACGCCCCAGAAGCAGCAAGCTGACCCTTGACTTCTAGTACCTGGAGGCCAGCCGGATGGTAACAGATGGTTGCCAACTTCCAGGTGGTTGTATCCAAAGGA
>NW_015259465.1:0-450 GCF_001447785.1 Gekko japonicus
TGTTTCCTTTACTCCGTTCTCACTCACTACATCCCCATCCATGCTGATAGATGGGAGGAAGAGGTGGAAATTCCATCTTAATCAGTTGGACCTCTTAGGGTTCTTATATTGGCCAGATGCCGCAGCTCAGTGCCCAGCGTCATTCACTGAGCCTTCCTTTTGCCTTCCCTGTGGACACAGTCTTTGCTGAGAACAGAGCAGCTGGGAGTTCCCCAGGGCAGATAGCACTTTTCCTGGACTCTTTGTAGCTGGAGTCCTTGTAGCTCTCATCCGTGGGACAGGACTGCCCAGCAGTTCTCCTACTATAATCCCTGACACAATCAGGAAAGACATAGTCTCCTATGGTTCCTGTCAAGGTAGCATGAATGCAAAGGAAAGGAGCTGTGCAAAACAAGTACACTCTATCTGCAGCCTGAAAGGGAAGAAAGAGCACCTTTCTCCAGATCTTCT
>NW_015259466.1:0-450 GCF_001447785.1 Gekko japonicus
TTTTTGTTCACAAGACTCCACAGCGTAGAAGTAGTATTGATGCTCACTATATTTTCTGAAGAGCAATCTTGAAACAAACAATGGGTTTTGGGAAAGTTTGTCAATTAAATATATTAGATTTCTAAGAAAAGCAGCTTAAATCCTAGCCCTTTCATCAGCATTGTCAATATGCAAATGAATAAAGAGTATTAATGTCTCAGACTGAAGGATGTTTGGTCTTCAGAGAGCTCTTCCATATTTTAAAACAGTGGTGATTCGAAGTGAAATTGATCCGTGACCTTTTTGTAGGTAGCACATGCGTATAAACTTGTATGAAGCAATGTTTTGGGAACATGCAGACACTGTTTCAATGTTATGTGCCATAAAATCTTTACATCATATAATGAGCTATATTTCAGTTTTGTTAAGATGTAGGAGAATTATTAGGGTGCCGCATGACGGAGTGAGCTC
>NW_015259467.1:0-451 GCF_001447785.1 Gekko japonicus
TAAACCTCAGTTTGAAAAAGGGCATGTTAATTTCTTAGAACTAGCTTCTGTCAACTTCAACAGGACTTCCTGTTAAGCTCAAGACAAGTGCATGGCTAGCAGTCATGGGGGAAAAAAAGAATTAACTGCCATACTAGCACTTATTTTGACTTCTATTGGCAATTATTTCAATTGAAATAACTCATTTCTACAGAGTTGTACTATCTACTGCAGATGTCTCATATGCTTTGAATACAAAGCCAGCTATATCTTATGTGTCTACCCTTTCTTAATTAATAGACGTATGGTTGGCACACAGTTCTCCTATGGACTTAACTTCAAGGGCTGCTTATACAATAGAAGCATAAGAGGAGCTCTGCAATCACTACTGATTTCTTCCTCCATCTTTAGCTCCCCACATCACATCCCCTGTCATTCCCCTGTCATAGATAAGCATATGGAGCAGAGGTCC
>NW_015259468.1:0-450 GCF_001447785.1 Gekko japonicus
AAAAGGCTATGCTGGGGATCACAGGAGCTGCATGGACAAAAGCCATGTTAAAGAGAAGAATTCAGCAAGACGGCATGAAAAATCTGGCAGGATCCAACTCTATATATTTCCATTGAGATAGTTCATACATTCATCTGCTGGTATAATTTGACTCAAATGCAAAGGGCAAGATCAGGGTCAACATATCCAGGGCCTGTTTACAAAATCTGGATTGAAACATTGTTTGTCCAATGCTCTATAGTGTACAAATGGGCAATCATCATGCCCGGCCCAAATCACCCCATGGTGGCTTTACCATGTCAGCCATCAAGTGGTTTGGTAAAATCATAGGTCATCAAGTCTTTACTGTCAGTAGGATATTATAGATTGTTTAGGCACGCCTTTACAAAACCACTTACCACATACAAATAGGAAGAAAAGTCATTCAGTTACATGAACCAATAATGGGGG
>NW_015259469.1:0-450 GCF_001447785.1 Gekko japonicus
CTGCGTCTCCTCCCTCTGCTGCCATCGGCTTCTCTCTTCCTCACAGGAGGCAGGGTTCAAGGCATCCTTCTCTAATCTGACAGCTCCTCATGCTTTTATTTGCTCGCAGCTGCCTTTAGATTTGCCAGGGCCTCATCCCGGCTGCTCAGCTGTTTCTCCGCTGGAGCATGCCGTACACCTTGGACCTGCTTTGAAAAAGAGGCTTTCTTCTTCGTCTCCCCGCTGTCTGTGCTGCGTCTCATACCAGATGTATCTTGCACAAAGGGCTCGGCAGCAATGGAAACCTCCACCTGACTTCCGTGACCACTCTGTGCTCGTCTAGGTAATGAACATCGCTGTTGCTCCCGGCGACCACAGGTAGTCTTAGAAACAGTGAATTCAAGGGAAAGACTGCCTGGCAGATAATTTTTTGCCGTAAGGAAGCAGGAGGGTTATGTTCGTGGTTCTGGG
>NW_015259470.1:0-450 GCF_001447785.1 Gekko japonicus
CCTGGAGAAGCACTTATCTGGGTTGGCTCCCCTCGGAGGTGAAAGTACAGGAGATTTATGGAATGCTAATAATATTTGCTTTATGTACAAATAGAGCGCAGGTGGTGAAACGCAGGCCAGAAGATCTGTACCCCCTTTTTAGATCCCCAGAGAGAGACAGATCCTGCACCTTCAAGGTGCTTTGAGCCAAATTCACAGCAGTCTTTCCATTTCTGTCTTCACCAGACTGAACTGCACTTTGACACATGAAGCTGCTGTGTTTTGAGTTAGACCATTGGTTTATCATGGTCAGTATTTTCTACTGTGATTGGCAACAGGTCTCCAAGATCTCAGGTCTTCCACATTGCCTGCTTCCTGATCCTGCTGACAGGATACACTGAGGATTGAACCCATGACCTTCTGCATTCAAATGTGAACCACAATCCCTCTACCACACCTGTATTCTTCTTC
>NW_015259471.1:0-450 GCF_001447785.1 Gekko japonicus
CCTTTGGACCTCACTGAAGTCCAAGGTGGACTGAGAGTTTGCTGGAGAACAAATCCAGTATTCTTCTGAGGCGACACATAAGATTGGGATTGGTAGACAAGTTATCCTGAGCCCCCATTAGTGGCATTCCTTTTGAGGATCAGCCCTTGAGGAATACTGGGAGGTGGAATCAAGATGCAGTTCAGAACCACTGTGTCAAAGCAAAGGCCTATCTATGTCTACTCCAAGGCCAAAGCTGAGTTACAAAGGCCATGACTTGAGGTTCACTAAGAACCTGAGCCTGGGGGAGGCAAAGAGCCTCCTGCATGTAACTTGACACCAGTTCGGAGGGGGGGCTCATTGACCCAGTGCTGCAACCTATGCAAAGCCGCTAGCCATGCTTCCTTCATGCACCAGTGATCCAAAGCCTGTGAATGGGCAAGTGGTCCAAGCACGGTCCATTGCACAGCA
>NW_015259472.1:0-450 GCF_001447785.1 Gekko japonicus
AAGGGTGGTGGCAGTGAAACATTGGGAACCTGTCTATGGATGAATGTGCAGTTCCCTAACAGCTCACTGAAGCTGAGTTCCCACTGCAATAATGTTTTGGGTTTTTTAAAAATATATTGTCTCAGCTAGCCATTGGGACTTTGTTTAGTAATGTAGATATGATGGTTCCTCTTACAGGGATTCAACTTTATTCACCAGCACAGTCATATTTACAGATACAGCAGTGAGTTTCAGGCTATTTCAGCTCTGAGATGGCATAGCATGTTCTAGGACTCTTTTTTCTATGACAGTGAGATAGTAGGATCATATCTTTGAACTGGATAAAAGATTTAATGGAAAGACAGAGAAAAACAATGTGGTATGATTCTGTATGTGTCTAGCACATAAAATAATAATAAGAGATTGGGTTTATGCCCTGCCATTCTCTCAGGGCGGCTTACAATCTCCTTC
>NW_015259473.1:0-450 GCF_001447785.1 Gekko japonicus
CACATGATGTGGCAGGCCTGGATGCCACTGGAAAGCGGGGAGAAGGCAGAGCTGGCTGGCACTCATCCACCTCTGGTGCCCTGGGCAATCGCTTAAGGCTGCCTAGTGAACAGGCCAGCCTTGATCTGGTTTACCATGTAGCATTCTCAACACTATTCACACGCTGAAAAGACCCGACCTGCACACAAAAAAAGTACAATGAGGTAAAGGGGAGTTCATTCTTATACATCCAGGGTAGGCTGTTGTTTTCCTGGTGCTCTCGGTTGGGAAAACTAGTTGTTGAGTCGGCAGCTTGCTTGAGGCACGGTTGCCAGGGGAGAGCACGTTTGTTTCTTTGGTCCATTTGTTGTTTCTGAAGCAAAGAGATGTTGTAGAGTTTTGATAGTGATGAGTAAACTCATCACGCCATCTGACCGCACCCATTGACTTACTTCCAAAGTGAAACCACTA
>NW_015259474.1:0-450 GCF_001447785.1 Gekko japonicus
AGACAGCCTTCCCTGTTGATTCACTGCAACTGTGTGGAGGACCGAACGCAACCTGTATCTGCTGACTCCTTCTGCCAGCGATGGTTTATATAGCAGTTGACTGGAGAACTTCTGATGGATGGGAAGGGAGACCTGGGAACTTTACCCAGAGGGCATCAGACAGCAGTGGCACCAGGGCACATTTGCATCTTTCCTAGACACTGCTGCCCACTCGGGAGCTGACACCGAAGAAGAGAAGGGGACCAGCTCCTTCTCTTCTTTTCAGCTGTGCTCAGGAGCAATCGTTCTGTTAGCAGAAGGCTCCTAAACAGAGGCACACCTTTCTAATTCCATTGGCTTCCATGGGCTGAGAAGGTTGCAGCTCTGCTAAGGACTGCCCTACGAGTCACCACACAAGCCGCCCCTGGACAGCTGGCATGGTATAGTGGTAAAGTGCCAGACTAAGATCGG
>NW_015259475.1:0-450 GCF_001447785.1 Gekko japonicus
TGTTTGGCCAGTTGGCAAAACCCACAAGGGTGAGCGCATGTTTCCCCAACAGTGCACGTCTGGGATCATTGTGGTCACGGAAGGCGTCTTCTCCATGTACACACTGTTCATAATCCAAATCAGGCACTGCACAAACACCTGCGGCGCACACATGATTATTACACTCACCCGTGTACTCTATCCGATGTGAATCGCTTTCAGAAGTTCAAAACTAACTTTATCATCTGGTCATGTGAGACAAATCCCCACCCCCCATACACATACAGTTCTGAGTTCTGAGCCCCCAGCAGTTTTGACATAGTTGATGCTGTCTTTTGGGTCAATGTGGGGGGAAACCAAATACCAGTTTATGCATGGCAACTGGAAGAGGGGTGCAGTCCCGAACTGGAAAGGTCAATGCCTCTTAAAAAATAAAACCAGTCAAGAATCATAGAATCTTAGAGTTGGAAG
>NW_015259476.1:0-450 GCF_001447785.1 Gekko japonicus
GGGAAAACAACACCTAGACTTCCTTTTGTGTAAAGAGAGTAATAATGTAATTGCTTGAGCTTACTGATATTTATCCAATTGAAATAAGTTGTGGATGACCTCAGTTACCATCAACAAGTTACCATCATCCCATTACAGGCAATACTAGGATCCATAAGCACAATGGAGAGGGAGACAGAGAAGATATTGCAGATGTGGCTGGTGTGAGAAAGCTGGGCTGGGTTATCCTGGGGGAGCATAAAGTGTCCGTACTCTTTCCTCGACTCTTACATGTCACTTCTCATGGTGACATCTGACATGTATATACACTTTCTGCTGAGGGTGGAGCTGTTGTGGATTAGTTTCAAGCACACACACCTGTAACGAAAACAAGATGATCTGCGAGCTCAGGCACCTCTTACTATATTTGCTGCAGATAAAGCAAGATGGGTAGCCATGTTAGTCAGTCTG
>NW_015259477.1:0-450 GCF_001447785.1 Gekko japonicus
GGGGCCGACCCTGCTTCGCTTCCGAGGTCCAGCAAGATCAAGCTAGCCTTACTGGTAGTATCGACTGTGATGCTGCTGGCAACTGCGTTAATGTTTTTAATGACTATTTGACTGCTGTTTTCTAATAGTTCCACTTGTAAATGCCTCAGGGACCTAATTGGTGTGGACAGAGAGAGATAAAGTTTGGGGCGCTTTCACACGTGCAGTTTCGATCCGCATCAGTGTCTCTGCCCTGGTTCCGGATGGATGGAACTCTCCACCTGGTCACATCCCCGCCCCGCAGGACCTCGCTCCCAGGCCTACAGTTGAGGGCAGCAACAGCCGGGACTCGGGCTCTCACCGCGGGCTCCTCCATGGCCGGCTCCTGATCTGCCCGGGAGAAGGAGCAAGTGCCACTTTAAGCCATCGATTAATGTTTGGTTTTATGGTCATTTATAGTCAGTAAATTGT
>NW_015259478.1:0-450 GCF_001447785.1 Gekko japonicus
GATTGGTTAATTATTCGCCATCTGATTGTTGAACTGTTTTATTAATGTCCTAACTGATTTTATCTTGTTTGTTTTATGGCTTTTGCAAGGCGCCCAGAGCCCTGCTGTAGCAGGGATCGGGAGAGTCATAAATATAATAAGTAATTATTAGCATTTCCATAATATTACCTTAAATAATACTCCTTTAATGCTCAGGGTTAAACGAAGAACCAGCCCACATCGTAAAGTTCCCAGTCCCATAACTGTGGCCAACGATTCAGGAACAGGTTCTGAGTTCATCTCTTTCTTCCAAGCAGTTCCCTCCCAGTCTGATCCCATAAGCCTTAACTGTGGCTAATGGCTTGCATCAACAAATGTGGCTCCTCTGACCGAACAGCGTTCCCAGTTGTGGGAAGATGAGTGGCGATTTCTAGCGATTCCCACTGTAGATCCTCACTTCACCCTCCATGC
>NW_015259479.1:0-450 GCF_001447785.1 Gekko japonicus
TCTTTCCTAACAAGGAGGCTGTGCTCAGCAGCTACAATTCTGACTGCTGTACAGTTTCCAAAGGCAGAAGAGCCCTGCCAGGAGGAGAGGGAGGGAGAGCGCTCTAGCACTGACCCACTTTTGTTAAATCAGTCCTGGCCCCGCCCCTTCCCCCCGCCGAGAAGCGGAGACTGTCAAGAGGCAACCCACCCCCCCAGGAGAGCCATACCCCATTCCCCAAAAGGCTCCATGAAACTCTGACCAGGGCTGAGCGGATTCTTACCAGGCACGGGGGCATCCGGCTGCAGCGCAGGGAAATCGTTGTCGAAGACAAACGTGTTCTCGTATTCGGGATTCACCTGCATTGGACAGAGCAAGAGCAGAATTATCACTGGGACCTCCAGGTTACAAGACCGCCTACCCTCACTTGGTAGGACCAGGGTTTGGGCCCTGACGCCTTCAAACTGGAGA
>NW_015259480.1:0-450 GCF_001447785.1 Gekko japonicus
TAGGGCCAGAGTTCTAATTACTGTCACTCAGCGGAAGACTGTCATATTGCCTAAGCAATTCAAGAAGCCTCTTTCCTCTTCTCTTGTGTCACCCAAGACCAGTCATACAGGAGTCAAAACCAGAAGGATGAGAGGCGTGGCAGAGCGGAGACGTGGCGTGTCACTGTCTCCATACTTTGCACGCAGGAAGGGAGTCTCTTGGGGCAACACGGGTCGCCTGAGAACACAGCTTCGTGCCCTGGATGAAGCAAGACCTAAGTCCTTAAGAGCGCATGCCCCAATAAATCTGCTAGGGGAAGGGATCTGTGACACGGCACGGCAAGAGAAGACAAGGCGACGGTGGCCCAGGACAGACACTCAGGAGGTGCAAGCTTTGAGAGATCACTGGTGGTGGAAAGTGCCCTCAACTTGCAGCCAACTAATGGCGACCCCGTAGGGTCTTCAAGGCCA
>NW_015259481.1:0-450 GCF_001447785.1 Gekko japonicus
CCTCCTGCTTACTAAGCAGATTCTCTGCCACCGAGCCATAGCCTCCCCTGTCAGACTGCATTGCAGTGTGAGTCCAAGAAAGAGAACAGAAGCAAAGAAGCTTCCATGGGTCATCAGTAAACCCACTGCAAAGATAGGTCAAAACAAGCCCATGGTGGTTACCACAAAGAGGGAGACCTGCTTTATTCACTTGCTCTGGTGGAAGCCTCTGCTCAGATATAAAAGCCTACTCAGGAGTAGGGTGAATGAGACAGGAAGCAGGTGTGGCAGAGAAGAAGCAGTTAAAAGGCAGAGGCTGGAAGAGGAGGATTTATTTTGTTGGTATGGACAAGAGATGGGTGCTCTAATCCTTCTGCTGACAAAAGAGCACCCTGGGCTTACCTGTACTTCCTATCACCATTCATCACAGCCAAACATAATATTCCTTAATTTAGGAGCTTATGATAGGCT
>NW_015259482.1:0-450 GCF_001447785.1 Gekko japonicus
TTTGCATGCCAAGCAGATGCTCTACTACTGCTGGAATGGTGAAATGGAATGTGGTATGTGAAATGGAAGGCTGATGTGCTTCCTGTTTCTAACTCAGCCCTTATTCGCCAGTCTAGGGCTAGCATTTGGGGACTTTACGTACTATTGAAACTCACTTAATTCTCAACTCAGTTCTTGGTTGATGCCTGGTTGGGGAAACGGGAAACTCTTCAGCCTCCCATTCCAGAGAATTGCCAGCATGCTATGGTATGTGCCACACTCTTGCACCATTGTGCCTTATTATTTCTGTAGCAATTATTGCATCTACCGGGGAGAGACAACAGTTGGACTTTGAAAAATGTAAGCATACCTGCCATCCTTATATATCCCTTACCTTAGACTTATGAGGGCTGAGTATGGGCTGGCTGTCATTTGTCGTTTTTAATGTTTCTGTGTGATGTACCAAAGAAA
>NW_015259483.1:0-450 GCF_001447785.1 Gekko japonicus
CCTTATCGGCAATTCCTGAGGTTCGCGATCAGAACTGATTACTGTCAATAAAAGGTACTCCCTTTTGGAATTTCCACCACTCCCCCAGTCTTCACAAAGACCATGGTGGTGGTAGCGGCCTACCTGCGTCTTCAGGGCACAACAGTATTCCCATACATAGACTGGCTGTTGCTAGCAGACTCAAAGAACAACCTGGAAAGAGACATCCATTGGACCATTAATCTACCAGCAGCCCTCAGTCTGAAAGTCAATCACAAGAAGTCCCGCCTCATACCTACAAAGAGGGTGCACTTCATTGGGGCGGTTATCAACTCCACGGTCTGCCAAGCCTTCCTCCCAGAAGAGGGGGCGTCAGCTATAGTCACCCTAGTCCACAGGATCCAAGCACACCCATATACAACGGCCTTGTCGATACAGCAACTACCAGGGAGCGGTGGCGCAGGCAGTAAG
>NW_015259484.1:0-450 GCF_001447785.1 Gekko japonicus
TCCACATGGCTCTAAGTGTGGGCACTGTTGTAGTGCTTCAGGTGCCTTCAAGCCAGAACTGTGGTCTGCTTTAGTTTATGCTGTTCCCAGGTGAACCACAAGGCTGAACCAAACCACTATGGGATCAGTGCAGATTTTTCATCCCTAAGGGCTAGCTTCCTGCAATGGGACCCTAATTAAGAAGACAATCCATGCAATACGTTTTGTTAGGACCAACCAAATGGATATTTTTGCATAGATAAGATTATGGTATTTTATCCAGGCACAGGGCTTGGATCCAGACCAGACATTTCCATGGTACAAGCATTTCTGCTAATGGAGCATGGTTATCTTGCCTCTTCTCTCCCACAGCAGCCTGAAATGCACCCCCCTTCCTGTTACAGGGGGTCTCCTTTTCCACAGGAACAGGATTTTCACAGACCTTTCTGTAAGACTGCCAACTATAGCTTA
>NW_015259485.1:0-450 GCF_001447785.1 Gekko japonicus
TCTACCTGTTGGACATACCTGGCATAAAACAACACACAGGTCATTTAAAATGAATCCATAAAACAGTTTTCAAGCTTAGAAGCAGAATGCAAAAACAACTTTAAATGATGGAACTGATGCCTGAAAAGTGAGGACATGCAAGTGGTGAGGTGCCAAGTGGTGAAGCCATGCAACCCAACCCATATCCTGGCTGTTGTAGATATTGTGACACTACACGTAGCAGGAGGGATTTCATGGTTTGGCCCACATGTTTTGTGGTATGGCCAGAACATTATATTCAAACTGTAAAGATAAGACATAATATTAATACACATTATCTCCTTATCATTCACTGCTTTCCAAAGCAGTGGGCAAATTTCTCACAACATGATGCTTAAAATTTGGTACCACTGCCAGAAACGTTTTTGGGCGTGTGATTTACATAGAGCTAAAAGACCACTAGCTGTCTAT
>NW_015259486.1:0-450 GCF_001447785.1 Gekko japonicus
GGGTGACCGTTGAACCCAGATTCTCCAGGGAGCAGAGGTGGACTCCCACACACCCCATCCCCACTCCGTTATTCAGCTTTCTGGGTTTCCTGGGCCCAGCTACCTCTCTCCCACCCACCCCCGACTCTGTCACTCTGTCTCTCCCATGACTCCCTCCCCTTCCTGGTCATTCCTGGCCATTCCCGGCGTCCCCTCCCTGTGCCACAAGTCACTTGTGAATGTGCAGCTCACAGACCACGTCTTCTCCGGCCGGTGGCGGATGCTTTTTTGCTCAGCTGTTGCTTTGAAGTCCCTTTCTGGATTCCCGACTTACTTTTGCTGAAGGACACGGTTGACTTACTCTTGCCGAAGGCCACTGTGAAAGAGAATTGAAATCGAAATCAAGGTGATGGAACGCCTTCCCTATGAAGGGAGGTTAAAGGGGTTAGGGCTCTTGGTGCTTGGGGGGGG
>NW_015259487.1:0-450 GCF_001447785.1 Gekko japonicus
GTAGGCTGCTCAGTTAATTTAGAATGAAGTGGTGTGTGTGTGTGTGGGGGAGGTCACTGCATCAACCTTTTGCGGCACAAAAGCGGAATGCGAACGATAGCCTAGGACAGTGGCATTCTATCTGGTTGAAGTCAAGGGATTTTTCAGGAAGTGGGGCTGCAGAAACCAGTCCTTGAAAGGGTCTAGTAGCAGGGTCAGAGCAGAAGGTCCATCGAATCTTGCCTCGTGTTTCCCTTAGCGACCAACCAGACGCCCCCAAGAAGCCCACGAGCAAGGTGAGAAAGCTTAAGACCTCCTCAGCAACTGTTAATCCAGCAAATGGTCCCCTTCCGGTCTCCCTCCAACCTCGCCACAATAATCCATGCAAGGGTCACCTCTGGGTTGGATTACCGTAATGCCCTCGACGTTGGCCAGCCCTTGAGACTGATCCGGAAGCTGCAACTGGTCCAG
>NW_015259488.1:0-450 GCF_001447785.1 Gekko japonicus
GCTTGAGGGAGAGACCAAATTTAGGTCGGGAAGTCAAGGGCTGCCCTCCGTCTTTCTGGGCATAAAGATGCCTCTAAGCGTAAGAACAAAGCTCTGCCTTCCCAAATAAGAGTCGCCAGCTTCCTCTCTAACCTATGCTCTCGGCAGCATCCTCTGCGCACCGCTCCTGAAACAAGAGCCGCCCGTGGAAATGGCCAATGTCCAGGAAGCCGCCCCAGACCCCACTGCGTAGCCATTCGAGAGCCCTACCTTCTGCTCCAGGTAATTGTTCTTTGTCCCTTTCCCGTGTGCAGAGAGGTTGCAGAGAGCAAGGACAACGGGACTGACCGCTATCGAAAGAAAGTTTGTGGAGGCTTCTCGTCGAGTCCCTCCACCCCTTTCCCGCACGGCCGCAGGCTGCAGAGAGTAAGGAAACCGAAACTTACTGGAATCGAAAGAAAGTCCCTGGTG
>NW_015259489.1:0-450 GCF_001447785.1 Gekko japonicus
AAACTATGTGCTATAGAGTGTCCAACTAGATCACTCAGAGTCCATATCCCCACTTGGTCACCAAACTCACCTTTTGCCGACATCTCAACCTAACCCTCTCTCACAGACTAACCTATCTCACAGAGCTGTAAGAAAGACCAGATGGTGTGTGTGGGGGATAACTGTGTACCCTGATGCATGAATGAAGGGATAGAGATGGCCAGGTCAACTGCTCTTAGAGCTAAACCAGACATTACTTTCTTTGCACTTGCATACAAGCACATTCAAGTGTTCTCTACAGCCATATGGCAGCAGTGGGAATTGCTCCTTTAAAGGGGTGTGTGTGTGAGTAGGCTTGGAATGGCACCATGGGCCTCCTCCCCCAGCAGGTTTCTCCAGCAAAACCATGCAAGGGGAGTTATTGCACTGATTTTTCTGCTCCACATGGAGTATCTGTATACATGGAACAGA
>NW_015259490.1:0-450 GCF_001447785.1 Gekko japonicus
AATTAACTGCTACACCAAACTGGCTCTCAATGGCAAACTTAATGGCAGTAAAGCGCCTGCAACCACTGGGGCTCCCAAAAGACAAAAATGCTAAGCAGGCCCCCCCATCCCCATCCCCAGACCGCCCTCCAGGCTTTTGTAAAACCCTCCACAACTCTCTTAGATCGCCTTTCCCCTTTTTTCCAGAAGACTCAATGAATCCTGTTACCACCTCCGCCCACAACCAGCTGGAACTTCCCACAACCAGGGGAAGCTAATTGGTTGGCCATGAAAGTCTCCCCCCCCCCCAGCTTTCTTCAGTTGAGCCAATAGGGTGTCTCCGGGAGTGTCCATTTGGCTCTTTTCAAACCTTGCTGGCAGTGATGGAGAACGTGGGGGCGAGGGTGGGGGCGGTATTGTCGCTTTGTCAAGCTGCAGAGGGGGAAAAAAGGAGTGCATGCGTGAAATTTG
>NW_015259491.1:0-450 GCF_001447785.1 Gekko japonicus
GCAATATTTTATTGCTCCTATGAAATCATTATATAGTGCAAAAATCTATATTGCCTCTCTGTTTAAACATAATTGTTCCAATGCACTAGTTCTTCTCTCTAGGAAAACAGATCTTTTTTTTTTTAAAAAAGCTAACATTATCTTAGATTTATGTAACAGGCTAACAGGCTAAAGATGAAAACAGGGAAAGAAATCAATCAAATGTGTGCTTTTGCCATTTTCTAAAATGGCAGTGGTATGTTTATATAACACAGTCAACATACATTATTTTCCTTTAGAATCTAATTAGCAAAACGATATTGTTGCCAGCAGAATCATAAACAGAAAGCTCACATCACCATCTTTGTTCAAGTATCACTGTTATTAAAGAACCATCGGACGCAATCTGCCAAGCATAGCTGCTGCAGAGTCAGCAAATCACCTCCGAGACATTTCTGCAGAAGAAGAAGA
>NW_015259492.1:0-450 GCF_001447785.1 Gekko japonicus
CTACGAAACGACCCCTGGGGAAACGACAGAAAATGGCACCTACCTTGCTGCAGCGATACGGGATTGCAGGTTTAATGTACGTTAGGGGGACTAACTCGATGGAGCCCAAGGTGGAGGAAATGTTGATAACGGCGGCCCTGCTGCAGCTCAGCCCTTTCTCTGAGCTTCCTTGGGCTGCCCTCCTTAACAGAGGCAGGAAAGCCTGGAAAGGGGGGGGGGACAGAAAGATCTCGTGAGTGCCAGGGGAGGGTCCAGGGCACCCACTCCTGCTGGCATCCGGTTGCTACAATCACAGTTTAACTCAGCATGGCGCCTCGGGGAACGTTCCATACTGAGGCAGAATTACCAATCTCAGAATGTTTCAGTCCAACAATCAGGGCAGATCTTGTAAGCTATGCAGAGTCGGCTCTTCTTCCGGTTCGTGCTTGGATGGGAGACCGCCCAGGAAGC
>NW_015259493.1:0-450 GCF_001447785.1 Gekko japonicus
TGAGTCACAGTTGTGCAGTGTTTTGGACAGGTGTGCCTATGTGCCAGTCTTTCATCTGGCCACGCCACCTCCAGCAAGGTCTTGGGGTAGGGGCAAGCTAGGATTTTGGTCCTCCTCTTTCCGAAGAGAAAGCCACACTCTTCCAAAAGGCAAGGAAATGTGAACAACTGAAGACACTCAAGGCAAGTTGGATTTACGCCATCAAGCCAATGCAGAAAATTCCCCTTTCCCCCAGCTCCACCTCAGGGAAAGGAGCTGGCCTTTTGCTGGAAACCTCTTTGCTGCCTCCTCCACCAAGCCAAGGAACGGTCTGGGCTGGGCTGCGGCCAGATTACCCAATGGGCCTCCAAAGGAGAATATTCCCTTGGGCGCAGTTGTGCGGAGGAAGTTCCACCTGACCGACTGGTGGCCCGCTTGAAGGGACCGCTCCTGGCCAGTGTTCCCTCTAAG
>NW_015259494.1:0-450 GCF_001447785.1 Gekko japonicus
TGTGTGTGTTGTTGTTGTTGTTGTTGTTAAGGAGATGAGAGATTATTCCGTTCCCTTTGTCTCTCTTTCTAGATCTGTAAGGCCTTCCCTTTCGTTTATTTACTGGCGAGAGCACCACTTTGCTGTAGGTCTCCCTTCTCTTCTTTATGAATCAGCGGCAATAACCGAAGGTTGAGTCTGCTGACCTGCAGGAAGCATTAGCAGGTTGTTGAAGGCGGCGTTTCCTGATCGTTAGCGATTAGGATCACTTTGCAGCACTGGGTGAGAAGGATCATATGTTTCCTTCTCTTTTGCGTCTCACGGCCGTGCGGGTTGCCGCCCCCGCTAAGGAGTCCAGGCAGTCCGAAGCAGCTGTGCCAGACAGTGAGCCCGCCGAACAGCTCTGAAGCTCCGTGGGGAGTTATGGCACTGTCCCACCCTGGAGGAGAGGGGCGGTGGCTGCTTCTCCGA
>NW_015259495.1:0-450 GCF_001447785.1 Gekko japonicus
TCCGGGTGACATGCGTGCGGCGCGCACACGCGCACCAAACGCTGGCCAGGAGCCCCCTGCTCCCAGTGAAGATTGACTTGGAAAGCCTACTGCACGCATGTTGTGGCGCATGACTACACAGATCGGGACCCTTTTGCTTTTGTTTTGTTGCAGTGCACTCGAGTAACACCTCGTACACCCTCTCTCTCAATCAGCAAATCTGGCTTCCCCCTCAGAGATCCTCTTTTCACACGCAGTGGCGAAACAAAAACAGCCTTTACGGGAAGAGAAAAGGTCACCAAAAGGGGATTTCATGTCATCGTCTGTACGCTGGCAGCGGCTTGAGGCTCTCTATCAGCACAGAGGCCACCAGTGATTATACGTGTTTTTTTGAAAGAAATCAACCCAGCTGTGGAACTTGGCAGCGATAGCCGGGGCCGAGCTGAAGAAACTTTGGCAACTGAGGTGAAA
>NW_015259496.1:0-450 GCF_001447785.1 Gekko japonicus
ACAGCAGAGGCAGTCAGAACTATCAACTGACCACAGGAAGCACCCTTCCGCTGCATGAGCATTCTACCCGCGGACTGCAGTCCAGTAGTAGGCAGCAAGGACTTTCCGTGTAAGGCTGAGAAATGCAGGACAAAAAGGTTACAAGAATAATCTTACTTTGTCTGTTCTTTATGGAGATCTGTTCTTCCTGGATTGTGCTCTCTGTGACCCTAGCAAAGGCCGTCGCCGTGGCACAGTACCCGTGATGTACCAGGTAAGATGAAACCATACTGTCAAACATGAAAGAAAAAGCAAACAAGTACAATGAGCATCGCTGACCAGTACGGATCCTTAGCGAGGCTGGGAAATATCTGTTCTTGGTTCTGCTTCCTGCAATACATATACAGCCCCATGCTTCGTGATGAACAAAGGCATTCTGGGAAGGGAGCAACAGGCCTGTGTGCCCAGTAA
>NW_015259497.1:0-450 GCF_001447785.1 Gekko japonicus
CATTTAATAGCAGTTACAAAACAGAATCTGTACAATACCCATGCCTGCTGAAATGGCAATATACTCTAGAGCAAGATTATCGTCTGATACCCTCAGAATTTCACAGCGGTTGAGAAATCAGAAGATATGAGAGCCAGCTCCACCATCGACAAACAAGCTTCGAGTATTTTAAACTAAAAGGGCGTATTTACACTATGGACTTAAACCAGTTCAATCATTCTTTCCTGGAAATCTGTGGGACCACAGGGGGTTCTGAGGAGGAGATACTATAGGACAAAACATTTCAGCATGTCACCTTGCCCAGCGGGGAGCAGAGAAGAGGGGTAAAGTGTTAAATCAAGGTAAATTTTTAGTGCCCATGTGTTCTTTGAATAGGACAAACTACACAGAGAGCATCATGATTTCAGATACTTAGGTAAGTTGCTATATATTTGCCCTGATCTGCATAGC
>NW_015259498.1:0-450 GCF_001447785.1 Gekko japonicus
CTCCTCCTCCTCCTTCTTCTTCTTTGTCTTCTTCTTCATAGAATTCCATCACAGAATTTGAGTCCAATAGCTCATTTAAGACCTACAACGTTTTCCAGGGTGTAAGCTTCCATGGGGAAGGAAGCATGGTATAGCTGAACTTCTTCAGATCTTGGAAGCTGAGCAGGGTCAGTTCTCAGATGGGAGACCACCAAGAAAGACTCTGCAAAGGAAGGCAGTGGCAAATGACTTCTCTTTCTTCCTTGCCTTGAAGACCGCTTGCTGCAGCTGCTATAAGTCAGTTGTGACTTGGTGGCACCTATGTAAATGCAAGCTTTTGTGAGTCAGCGCTCAACAAAACATATACCTTGGGAAGTGTTGGGTTTTGAGGTGCTACTGGACTAAACTTTTGTTCTGCTACTCCAGACTAACACAGGCTGCGGTTACACGGAACATTAGCCACGCTAGAGA
>NW_015259499.1:0-450 GCF_001447785.1 Gekko japonicus
TGTTGAAATTTAGTAAGAATAATATTTAGCAGTTTATAATGTCCAATGTGTTTCATATACATGGTCGTTACAATTTTTACAGTTCTGTAAAGTAGCCAAGTATTGTTCTCTTTTTATACTTACGTGCAAATAGAGAGTTCATGCTTGAAATATCAGATACGTTCAGTTTTCACTTGGTCAACTCATCTTCCACTTCCATACTAAAAATGAGGTTGTTAATAAAATCAACTAGCAAGTTCCAGTAATCTTTTTGTAAGTTCTGATTATCATCTGCAAATCAAGAACTAACTTTCTACCATCTGAGTATCTCCCTTTGAAAACCAGAAAAGGCTTAAAACTAATATGTGAAAATCAAAAATGTTTTTCTGACCCTTTAAATATCATGACCCAAATAATATTTGACATCCTGCAAGAAACACAGGGACATAGGAACATAAGAAGAGCCCTGCT
>NW_015259500.1:0-450 GCF_001447785.1 Gekko japonicus
AATTAAAACTCTAATTAAACAGATTCTGTAAATACATGCACCATGCTTACAGATTAAAACCACCATACATGCATATTACTTCTGCAGAATGGACAGTAATTATACCTTTGAGGATTATGCAGTTATGGTTTTACAGTAAATTATGCTGAAATGAAAACTAGTTTACTACATTAATGTGTAAAATTTGCATTATAGGACTGTTTCCCCTCAGAATTGAACTGAAGGTATCAGATTTGCTTTGGGCAAAGTGACTAGTGAAAGTATTTCAACCGCTAAATGAATTGTGAAGACCTCCCAAAGCACTGCAACATAAGTTTTCTAGATTCTAAACAGTACATCTGTGTTAGTCTCTCTGTAGCCTAGGTCAGTCACGCTGGCACAAATAACATCAGTCAAAGTAGCCATTCCAGTAGCACTCATATCCCTAGATAACAAGATCCCAATTTCTCC
>NW_015259501.1:0-450 GCF_001447785.1 Gekko japonicus
GGAACCTTTACCTTTACCTTTAATATACTGTTTGGAGGAACAGTGGGAATAGGCGTTGGGGAAGAACGGTCTGTTTCCACACCTTCCCGGAGAGCTTCCAGGGGTGTCCCGCTGTGCTGGCCAAATGTCTTCAAGCCCGAGGACCACATCTGTGTCTCTGAAGAGCTGGACTCCATCTCTGAACCATCTGAGCAGATGTGGGCCTCTCTCCCATCCTGCCCCTCTCAATGGCCCCTGGCCGCGACTGCTGTTTGTCTTCAAGCCTGCCACCTTAGGCACTGTAGTCTAGCAAGCGGATGCTCCTGGCAACTTTCAGGCCTCTTGGGCCTTGCGTCAACATCCACGGGGCTGAGGTTGGCCTGCCTCTGTCCGAGCCTGTCGGTATTTTATTGTCCCGGTGGGCGGCCATATTGGTCTGAAGCCACGGAACAGATTTGGAGTCCAGTGGCT
>NW_015259502.1:0-450 GCF_001447785.1 Gekko japonicus
TGCCAGGGATTGAACCTGTGACCTTCAGCTTGCAAAGCAGATGTTATATGCCTGTGCCATAACCCCTCCTTAAAGCAGGGCTATTTGTCATTGCTGTTCAGGCTACCAAAAACGTCACATTACTCTGGAAGCCCTGGTATGATCATTTCAAGAATATTAATTATTGTATTCCTTCTGTGCTACAGAAGGCTAATTTTTCATACATGCAGGAGACACATCATTGAAATCGTGCAGAGTTCAGTGTTTTGTAGAATTGAGCTACAGCACTCAACACAGTCACAAAAGTACAGAGTGGTTTCATTATCCCCACTGTACAGTCTGAGGAGCAGCATGGACTTTCTCACGGGAAGGATCGGAGATCTGGCATTTCTGGGAATCCAAGTTCTCTTCAAGTCAGGCCACTGGTGTCTGACCAAAGCCATATGTTACTCCAGATAGGTTAGCAAAGCA
>NW_015259503.1:0-450 GCF_001447785.1 Gekko japonicus
CATTTTTATCCTGCTCTTCCTCCAAGCAATGCAGAGGGGCTTGTTTGATCTCACTTCCTCTGTTTTATTCTCCCGACAACCTGGCGAAGTAGGTCGCCCAGTGAGCTTTCTGGCAGAGTTGGGGTTGGAAGCCAGCTCTCCCCACTGCTAGCTCAGTCACAGCACCATATTGGCTGTCCGTCCAAGGCGTGATGAGGAGCTACACCAGAAAGACTCATGGAGGAAGCAATTGGGCAGCTGCCCAGAGGTCATCAGCCATAGATGCCACTGCTCACCTAGGACATTTGTGATGTGCAAATGTGTTCCATTTGCACATCACAAGATAGGATGAATACTGGGCTACTGTCTAGAGCAAATTCATGTGAACTGTATGATGGGTAGTGAACTAGGTTCAAGATCCACATTATCCATGGGAGCAATGAATACACATATGATAAGCAGACGCATGGA
>NW_015259504.1:0-450 GCF_001447785.1 Gekko japonicus
GTTACTCTTTTGAGAGAGTAAGAGCCACTTCTATTGACTACTTAGATTGGATGAGGAGGAAATGCACTTAGGTTGTACAAAGCCTTCAAACTTTGCTGAACCATGTGGTAGAATATAAACCTAAATTTTCTTCCCTTCTTTGGCTTCCTGAGGTCTTCAATGACTTTAGTTCCATTTGATACTCTGTACTTCCCCAGCAGCCACTTTCCTCCATGGTGGAACATCAATCTCTGATGTTACTTTCAGCCACTCCAAGATCTTTCGAAAAGAAAGGGGCTCTGAGCTTCATGCTGCTTTCCTTTTCAGGATCAGAGATTGTGGCCAAGCTCTTATCCAGGCAACATGCTTGATTTATTTGTTTTACTTGATTTATGCCCCACCTTTCCCCCATGGGGACCCAAAACTGTTTACATGGTTCTCCTTTCATCCATTTTATCCTCATAACAACCC
>NW_015259505.1:0-450 GCF_001447785.1 Gekko japonicus
AAAAAAATTAGCAGCTGTCTAAGCGGGCATAACAATCCCTTAAAGCCTTTGCAAGATTCCGCACAGACACCAATGTAGAGACTTCTTTTGCAATTAAGATGTGCATGTCAACAACTCGATTGCCCCTTATGAGTCACAAAAGGCACGACAAGTAAGCAGGTTCTGAATTCATATACAAATATCATACACTATGTTGGATTTTTCTAAAAATCCACTGAAAATCCATTTGAAAGATTGAAACTGAAATGCATAAATAAATTGCCTTCTAGACACAGTGGCATAATGTCAAATGCTGGCAAGCTTTACAAGTATGCTGAAATTGTGGGTCAAAATAAATAAGAAGGGATACCGAGACCCTGGCTTCTGGAATATAGTTACAGGGCACATGATGCAACACATGGCTAAAAGAAAAGCAGACAGGAGTTCAGTCATTACCTGGATAAGAGACTT
>NW_015259506.1:0-450 GCF_001447785.1 Gekko japonicus
TCCTGCCCCAAAATAGCCCTGCTTAAAGTCACTGTGGGCTTTCAGCAAGAGTATCTGGAGCAGGCCAGGAATCAACATTGAGGGAACATGCACAGCTGGGATAGAGCACTTCAGCTCTGCATAGTCTGTGTCTCTGGGTGTTTGCCAGGGAGCCCCACAGATGCAATGACACTAAATGTGTTCACAACAACCACCCTGTGGTGTAAGGGGAAGATTCTTCTAATTGCATCTCCCAGGATTCCCCTGGTGCCCTGCTGAGATGCTTAAACTGGATGCGGGACTGTACATTTGGCTGTATGCCAAATAGCCTGGCAGATTCTGTCACCTAAAAACAAAAAGATGCAGCCAGAGACAAAAAGCCAAAGGTAGAGAAGATAATTATGGCAGACATGTTTTTTGCTTAACCAGCAAGCGACAACATTTGGTGAGATTTTTGGAATGAAAACTCCA
>NW_015259507.1:0-450 GCF_001447785.1 Gekko japonicus
TATGAAATGTTGGTGGGGGAGCATTACCTCCATTCCTGTGGTCCTCCCGTCGTGGGCGCCCTGCAGCCTCCCACAGACACAGAAATTGTTTGTAATGTGGGAAGGATTTACAAGTCTTCCTGGGGTTGTATTGCCGTGCCTTCAGGGCATCCATGAACTTTTTCTTCAGGTGCTTAAACTTTGAGCGGCACTGTTTTGGAGTGTGTTCATGGCCTTCCTCCTTGAGGTTCTTTGCAACCGCAATATAAATGTTCTGGTTCTTCAAGCAGGTGCTGGCCATAAGCTGCTCTGCGTGTCCATGTTGTTCAATGAAGGACAGCATTTGCTTGACTTCATCCTGTTTCCATTTAGTTCTCATCTGGGGAGGCATGTTGATCAAATGAGCAATCAAAAATGTGACTTCCCCTACAAAACAGTAGTGTGTGAGATTCAATTTTAAGGGAGCCAATC
>NW_015259508.1:0-450 GCF_001447785.1 Gekko japonicus
TGTGGTTGTGCCCACCACCCTGTGCCAGACCTGCAGGGTTGTTGTTTTTTGTTGACGCATGCTGAGGTGATCTGCCAGAGGACTGGACACTAGAAGTTTTTATTCTCATAGTCTTGCTCCTTTGCATAATCATTTTTGAGGCTGTAGAACAGAAGATTTCAGCCACAGTCTCTGGCTGTTTGTGCAGCACTTGCTGTACATTTAGATAAGCATGGAAATTGTTCAGTACTTGATCACAACTCCGGCTTTGCACATTTTTGCAACTGAGAACCAGAAAACAACCTGGGCTCAGTTCAGTGCTTGATGGGCAAGACATATGTTCAGCTGACACTGTAGCTACATTGCTAGAAACTCCAATTTTATGGACTCAAACTGATTGTGCAACTTAGTTCTGATGACTGGGTAAATTGGGCTGAGAGACCCTGACCAATTTTCCCTCTAAGCTGTGGA
>NW_015259509.1:0-450 GCF_001447785.1 Gekko japonicus
GCGAAAGTTCTTTATGTTGAACCACTTACAGTGATTGCTCTGAACTATGTGATTGAGCCGCCTTCCATTTTATACATGTTTGCTCCATTTGCTCAATCAGTTGTGGGACTACAAAAGTGTTCCTAGGTCAGGATCTAACACCCTCTCTTGTTCTTGCCATGATTGCCTGAGGGACGAGAAGGAACATTCAGTTTTGAAGCAGTTCTGTGCCATGATTGATAGTCCTGGATAAGTGCTCAGAAGGTGAAATCAGACTTCCAAGCGGACAGTGAAACCATGTGGATGTGTGCAAACCATACGGATGTGTGCCAAATTATGACAGCATGTATACTGACATGAACAGAAAGCCCTTAGAAATTATTTTCTGAACCATCACTGAGAAGGTTTCTGAGAACTGCCACCATTGTGTAGTAGCTACCAAGTCAGACTAGGATCAGGGAGACCCAGGTT